>NW_028256026.1:0-82000 GCF_971803275.1 Cyanistes caeruleus | reverse complement strand
TGGGTGCGGCTGGAGCAAAACATCTTTCCCCTAATACAGACTGCACAACAAACCTGCAGCCCCTTCTGTCTGTCAGAAATCCTGTCCGTGACTCCAGTTTAAATGTCACGATTCGCTAACACCAGTGGGAGTCGCGAGAAGTTTCTTTGATCTCAGAGGGCAAAAAGGACACAAAGGGATTTCAGTTGAAATCACAACAGCAATAATGTACATTTATTTTAGTGATAACAAGGACTATGTGATAGAGGAGAGGGAGTGAGAGAGAGAGAGAGGAGAAAGAAAACAAAGTAAAGAAAGAGAGAGGTTATAGCTACCAACAGATGAGACAGTGTCACAGGGGTCTTTTTCCATGGGGAGATCTCGCCAAAATTAATTTAGCCTTATGTAATTCTTCCCCAAAGTGACCTTGTTTCCAGTGTGCTAAGAAGCACCCCAAAAGAGAAGTACCTGCTATGAGAGCATTGCTGCCCAAAACCCCTTTAAGCTTCTCCATGTCACAACTACAATACACCACAAATGCCGATCCTGCAACGCTTTCGCAGTCGTCTGACGGACGGCGTCCAGGCAATCCCAACAGGAATTCCTTTAGCCCAACCAAGCGCAGCTTTTGCTGCGTCTTATTGGCAGGCACCCAAACCAAAGTGAAAGCACCTTACCTCTTCTCCTGGGGACGCTGTGAGCAGCGCAGACGGTCGCGGCCGATGGGCTCCCCGAGAATCCCTCGGTGCCGGCTGGAGCAGGATCGGGTCGCGAGCTCGCTCAGCAGCACTCACAAGGTCCCATCTGGGTCACCAAAATGTTAGAGTTCAGGAACACACATCATCACACAATGATTATATGCAGGTGCTTTATTGAAGAGCTCTGGGTGTCAGGGGTACACAGACCCAAATCTGACCCATCTTGCTTTTGAGCTGAACATGTTTGATACTCTATCATTATATAACTTACATATTAATTATTAAACTTACATTGTTCTATTGTATGCATTGTTTTTACCCAAGCATGGATTTCTCGTGATCCCACCCCAGCCCCCTAACATTGTTCCTCATGTTCTTTAAACAATAATTATATCTAATCACATCTAACAATTCTATCATTTATCATATATTGATTACACAGGTGCAGTTTCACATGATCTTTAGCAAGCACAAGGCCTAACATTTCTCAGGGCCTACTTTCCCCGGGATTGCCAAACCTAACTTTCTTTCTGAGTTCCCGAATTTCCTAAGATTTTAAAATGTTTTACTATCACCTCCAGAGTGATACAAAGAGGCCTGCCTGAACAGTCAGACAGCTACATCTATTTTTAATTTTAACTTTTAGATTTTTTTTAGAGCCTGCTGGCTGTGTTCAAGGTTTTCTCCCTATTTCCTCCCTAGTGCACATTCTCCAGAAACTGTGCTTTTACATCCTTTTGCATTGATTAAAGTTACCTGCAATGACCAGTCAATCCAAACCATGGGAAAACTTGAACTTCGATCTCTACCCAGGCAAAATATCTGCCTCCCACATCTGAAGCCATGAGCTGCCAAGTACTGTCCCCACTGTCATACCCTGTCCCCTGGAGGTCTGATGATGCCATTTCAAAGGGGTTGCCAATGAAAACAAGTTTGAATACTTTCATAGTTTCCACATTGGCATTCAAATCCTTGACTAGAAAAATCACAAGTCAAGATTTCTAGGATTCTTCCATACCAAAGCTGTCATTCTCACCCTGGATTTTAGAGTGTCTGAACAGTCAGACAAGGTTTTAGTTTCAGACACTACAGACAAAGTCCCTGCTGTTCGGCGATCCCATTCCATCAGCATATAGTCCTGATGATTCCTTTAGGCAGGAGCAGCAAAGGCAAGAATGAGCCAAACAAGCTGCTCCTGTGTTCTCATGTCCTGCACAGCAGTAACTGGGAATTCAAGAATGGATTCAGGAGACAGTGGGTGCACAGGGAGCCACCAAGACTTTGGGATGCTGAAATGGACCAGCCTGGTGCCTGTGCCCGGGCTGCACCGCGCTGAGCTCCAACTGGACAATCTAACAATGGTTGAATGGACACACCATGGGCCACTGGAGACTCCTACTCCTAGTTCTGTGAGCTACACTATTCACCTGTCATTCACCAGATGATTTTTTCATCTTTGCTTGAAATCCAGGAGGGGAAAAGGTCAACATGGAAAAGTGTTCTCCCAGTTCTCGTGACACCTTGTGCCTGCACACCACCTGTGCCCATGGCAGGATGGTTGGAGACTGCATGATGTTGATGCTACTTTGCAACACCAAGTGCTCAGGGATTCTGGGATTGCCCAAGTGGAGAGCAAAACTGAGCTGTGTAAGTCCCTGCTTTTTTTCAGCACATGCTGCTTCTTCCTTTGTTCCAAGCAAGTCCAGGATTTGGTTTCATGTGTCTTTAAGGTGCCTGGACAGATGAGAGGGAGGGCAGCTGCAGCATAGGGCTCCTGCCCCGTCAGACTCTCTCTCTCTCTCTCTCTCTCTCTCTCTTTCACTCAGGATGGTGCCAGTGCCTCTGCCTTGGGGCACCTGAGTGTGGAAGGCGAGCTCGCCCTCAAGCACGGCCATCCAAGTCAGTCACGGGCACAGGCTGCAGCTGAAGCTGGCAAGCGTTGCTGTGAGGCTGCAAGTGAAGAGAAAGCCATTGTGGCCAACTCTGCTGCAGCCTTTTGCCAAAGCAAAGGCAATTGTGCCCACAGCCTCCCCGTTTGGCACCCGGCTGCTGCGGACGCCTCAGTGCGCAGGTGCCGACGTTGGGGCTGCTGCTGTTCCTGGGCACACTCTGCTGCTGTTTCTGTGGGCTCCAGAGTTGCTTGGGCAGCAGCCACTGGGCAGCCCTGCCGGAGGAGACATCGCCACCCTCCCCATGGTGGCAGCAGCTCTGTGGGCCCTGAGCTCTGTGTCAGGGGGGCCTCGGTCACAGCAGCGTGGCCTGGGCAGCCGCGAGGGCCCGGGCTGGCTGCCAGCCCTGCCTCTGCCCACTGCCCCTTCCTGGAGGCACCCAGTGGCCGTGGACTGGCAGCACCCCCCTGCCCTCCATGTCCCCAGCCAGCCCAGCCTGGGCACCTCGGGCTGTCCCCACCCTCCCGCTGGGGTGGTGTCCCAGCCTCCAGGCCTTCTGCTGCAGGCCTGGGGGACATTTTGGGGCAGCACCGGAGCAGCCGGGTGTCAGGGACCAGGCGGCTGCCCGGGAGCTGCTTATGGCCTCTGACACCCAATTCCTCAGGGCTTCCCACCACCCCGGCTCCTCCAGGGCCTTCTGTCCCCTTGGAACCTCCTGCCACCCACTCCCTCACACATGCCCCTTGTGCCTTCCCACTGCCTTGTCCCGTCTGGGCCTCCGCAGCCCCTCATCCCTTCACGGCCTCCCAGCACCCCGTGCCCTCAGGGGCTCCCCCAGCCTGGCCTGGCAGCAGCGCCGCAGCCCCACAGGAGCTCCAGCAGCTCCTCAGCCATCACGGCACCAACACACGGGCAGCAGGACACAGATGGCGCTTCCTGCCTGCCACAGGGCTTGTGGCTTCAGCACAACCACCAAAGGCCAAGGGGCTTCTGGCCATTTCCCCTGCACCACTGCATGCCCCGGCAGGTTGCTGAACACAAGAACCCTTTTCCCTCTCTTCCCCTATGCCCCGCACACCCTGGGCAGCAAAAGAAAGGTCTTGGGACTCTTGTGGTTTATAACATATCCTATATTATTTACATACTAGATGGAAACGAAACGAAGAAAAGAACAATCTCTATGAAAAAAAAAATAACAAATGGCCCATGTGGCCCCAGAAGACAGAGCCTCTCAGCCCTAACATATACTATATTATTTACATAGTAAAAAGAAAAAAAGAGAAGAAAACAATTCTTATGAAATTAAAAATCCTGGCTTGCCCAGGTGGCCCCAGCAAACAGAACGTCCCAAATCATCTCTGAGCACACCTCCAGCAGCGCAGGCAGCCCAAGCCCGACAGACGAGGCCGTGTCCTCCATGCCCTGAGGATTTGGTCTTGCATCCTCTGCAGGATGGAATATCGGGCACTCTGGATGGCCCGGAGGACATACAGCGTTTCAAGTGCCAGGTCTGACACGGCACCGCTTCTGTCCTCCGTCAGGCGTTCGAGGGCTGCAAGAGAGACGAACAGAGCCACGGTCACACCCTAGAGCTGTGGGGGCCCAGCGAGAGCCCCCTGCCAGGGCCATGCCAGCCGGCTCTTGCCTTGGCCAGGAGGGAGCAGGGACCAAGGGGGTCAGCCCGAAGCTGCTGGCCACAAATGCCCCACGTGGCCCTGAAATCTCACTGTGCTCTGCCCACGCCGTCCCTCATCGGCACAGGGAGCAGAGCCCTCCACAGCCTGGCCAGGGCTTGCAGCTGCCCCCGACAGCCAACACTGTCAGCCCGCTGCCCTGGCTCACCTCTGCACAACACCTGGAGCTCTGCCTGCTGCCCCCTCAGCTGCTCCCCGGCCATCCCTGAGAACACAGAGCCTGTCAGGGTCCCAGCAGCACAGCTCCCTGCCAGCGGCGCTGCCAGCCCTGTGGCCACACGGCCTCCTGCCCCGGCAGGGCTCAGCCCGGGCCCTTGCCGCACCCTGACTCAGCCCAAGGGCACGGCTGCCAGAGGCCGGCAGCAGCAGCCCCGAGGGCAGCCGGGGCTCCAGGCGCCGGGCCCGGGTGCCGCTGCCGGGGCAGCAGCCGGGGCTGGGGCCGAGCTGCGGCGGGGCGGGGAGGGAGCCCGGGCTCGGGACTCACCGATGACCCTGATGGCCGCCGCTCGCAGGGTCTCCTGTGGGTCCTGCAGGTACTGCAGGGCCCGGCGCAGGTGCTCGGCCAAGGGGATCCTGTGGTCGGCCAGCTGGAGAGAGCGGCAGGAGGGAAGGGTTGGCGCGGGCTCTGCCCCTCGGCCGGGCGCTGCTGCCTGCGGCCAGCCCCGGCCTCCCGTGCCCGGCCAGCCCTGAGAAGCCGTGCGGCCCCCGGGTGCAGCAGTGGGCAGGGGCACAGCTGCCAGCCCCACACAATGACCACCGGGGCCAGGGGGCTTCTCTAGCCTTTGGCTGGCACTTGCAGGCTGCCCTTACCACGAGCTTGGCAAACTTCCACAGCTTCTCCTTCCTGACAGCTTTTTCCAGGTCTGGCCTCTTCAGAAAGCCAGTCGCGCGAAGGAGCGTTGTCCGAGAGGCCTGGGGAGCAGCAGAGAGCCGCAAATGGCCCCACAAGGCAGGGCACAGGAGTGTCCCAGTGCCAAGGGCTGGAGGAGGCTGCAGCCTGCAAGCCTGCGTCAGGGCAGGAGGCAGCTGAGCCCCCTGCCAAGGCGCAGCAGCAGCCCAGGAGTCCTCACCTCTGCCACATGCCGATTCTCATCTTGGCAGTGGAAAAAGAGTGGGAGCAGGCTCTGGTACACTCGTTCCTTCAGGGGCTTTCTTCCTTCTTCTTCTGCTGAAGACATCACTCTTCGAAGGAGAGACATGGAGAGCAGCTGCACCTGGCTATCAGGCTGTATGAAAGGAAGGAAGGAAAAATGACCTCATCATTGGCTTCTTGTGGCCCACATTGGCGCAGGCCTGCAAATGCACAGGGCACAAAGTGTCCGGGCAGCAGGCAGTGGCCGTGGCTGGGGCACAGAGCCTTACATTGTCCAGGAGTTTCAGGAGCGGCTCAGCCAGCTGCAGGGCCCTGCGCCAGGATATTGGGGTGTCTTCATCCAGGAAAATATAGCTCAGGAGAGCAATGCTCATCCTGGCCACATCACTGTCCAAGTCCCACAGGAGGTGCACTAGTCTTCCTGTCAGGCTCTGAATTCTTTCGGCCTGTGCAGAACACAGGGGTGTGAAAGCCCGGGCAGCTGCCGCAGGGCCCAGAGGCCAAAGGGCTGTCCCAAAGCACTCGGGCAGCTGAAGCAGGAGGCAGGAGAGCTGCGAGGAGCTGCCTCAGCGCCCAAGGCAAAGGCCAGCCAAGGCCAAGTGACAGCATTGCCCAGCCTCATGCTGCCCACACGGCTTCAGCTGCTGCCCCCTTCTCACCATGGAGGGACGGTCCTTTAGCAGGAGGAGAGCCCTGAGAACCTGGTGATGCATCTCTGTGGAGTTGTACCACAGGTACTTATACAAGATCTCCATTAGGCTGTCACCACAGTCACTCAAGTCCAGGCAATCTAGGAGCTGAAAGGCACAGGGCAGTGAGAGGGGAGCCAACCGGCAGGAGCCTGGAAGTGCGTAGGGCTGGGCCCAGGCAGCAGCACAGGGCGCGGGTGCCATCCCAGGCAGCTGTGGCTATGCCAGGGGACAGGGCTGGCAGGGAGCTGAGCGAGGTAGTGCTGGCCATCAGGCTCACCTCCACAAGGAATGCCATGGCAGAGACATCCCAGTGTGGCAACGGTTTGCTGAGCACCTCAAGCAGGTAGCTTAAGATGCTTTTGCACAAGTGGGCGGATGCACGGCGCATTACCCTGGAAGGCAGAAAATGGCAGAAAGAGTCTCAGCAAGGGTGCGAAAAACCTCTCCCAGGACTGATGGACACAGTTGTCCTATTGCCCCAGCACCCTGTGAGGGTATTTGGGCCCGTGAGATGTGGCTGCTCCTGGGCACCCTCCTCTCACAGCCTTTTGCAGTCTCCTTGGCCATCCCTCGGTGACGAGGTCCTCAGGCCCATGGCCACGGGGACTGTGGGGGGCATCCCGGGCAGGGGGCACAAATGTCAGAGGCAGTGGGGAGAAGGGGGGCTCACCTGGCCAGCAGACCCATGGCATAGTGGTGGGTGTCAGCACAGAGCAGCGTGTCCCAGCCACGCTTGCGTTCCATTGCCACCACCACATGCTCCAAGTGGAGACTGCAGAGCAGGGCCTTCAGGGTCTGCACTGCAAACCTGTGTGCACAGCAAAGCCCAGGTGATGCTGGGAGCACTGGCTCTGAGGCTGGGGAAGTGGCAGGGACAGGAGGAGTGGCATGGAGCACCTGTTGGGGCTGGTGGAGAGGCCGTGTTGCTCCTGGCATTCCTTCCAGAAGGTATGGACGTCCTCTGTCATATACAAAGTACTGAAGTACGTTTGGAAGAGGAGATGCACAAAGAGGCGGGGGAAATAGACTGTGAGGATCTGTGGGCAACAGGGCCCCTGGAGGATCTTCCACATCACCAGAGTTGCCTGCAGAGGACAAAGCAGCCCGAGACAGCGCTCAGTGCCGGGGCGTCCGTGTGGCAGGGCCTGAGCGTAGCAGGGAGAGGCCGGGGCAGACGCAGGGGGAGCAGCGGGCCTGGTGGCCCTGAAGCTGCCCCTAGGCCAGGTTTGTGGCCAGTGCCTGAAGCAGGGAGATGCAGTGGGGGAAGGAGGCAACAGAGCTGCTGGAGAGGCGGCCGGCCTTGCGGTGAGCAAAGGCCAGCTCCAGAAACTCACAGTCAGGGAAAAGACAGCCGTCTTGTCCCCATCAGAGGTGCCCAGGTTTTTCTGCGGCCAGCTCCCCACCACATTGATGAGGAGCGGTGTCACTTCCTCTGAAATCCAGGGCGAGAGCAAGATGGTCGTCCACATGGCCATAGCAGCTCTGCGGGGTCAGACACAGCACCGTGGGCTGGGCAGCAGCGGGGAGCTGAGCTGGCCGCCAGCTCTGCCTGTGCCCACTGGCCCTGAGCGGCAGCAGCAGCCAGGCAGCCCAGCCCTGTGGGGACAGGCCCCTGAGGGGCAGGCTGGCAGCACGGCATCAGGCTCGGGGGCCGACTTTGTAGCAGGGCTGGCAAAGGGAGCAGCCAGAGGGCCCTGGAAGTCTGTGTTGCTCACAGCCCTGGGCCGGGCTGTACAGGGTGATGGGCTGGGGAGCCCTGAGGCCTCGGGGCAGCTGGGCCCCATACCTGTCACACGTTGGGGCCACCCGCAGGAGAGTGATGGCCACATCATCGGGCTCTGCCTCGGCCACTTGCATCAGGGCCCAGTCCATCCTGTGCTCAGCAGCCTCATTGGCCATGAGCCACTGGTGGATGTACCTCACCACGCCGGGCACCTGGAGAAGGCACAGGGAGACTTGGAATGCTAGCAGAGGGAGTCAGCAATGTGCCCAGCTTCTTCCTCAGACAAGTGCTTCTCTTCCAGCACGCTGCCATGGCCTCAAAAGCTCCAAGTGAGCAGCAGGCGTGGCTTGGGAAAGCCAAGCAATTGCTGGAGGATCAAAGGCTGGCCACAGGCTGCTTACTTGCTCTGGATTGAAAAGAGCCGTCTCTACAAGCAGATCCAGCTGGGCAGCGCTGCTTTGTTCTACCAAGACCTCTGAGGATGCTTTGACCTCAGTGTCCATAGGTCTGGTGTCTTCCTTGCCAATTCTCTTGATGTATTGGTAAAGAAACTGTAGGAGAAGGGCAGGAAGACAGGGAAGTTGCATGGAGTGCTCCAAGTGCGGTGCTGGGCTGAGCAGTGCCAGCAGGCCCAGCGCAGGTGGGGATGGCTGCAGGTACCTGCGCTGCTCTGCGGAAGCGGCCACGGGCGGTGTCCTGCTCTTGTGTGCCGTCCATGGCTGCATCTGGCAAAGAGCAGCCAGAGCTGAGGGGCTGCGGGAGAGGCCGGAGAGCACAGCCCAGCCCTGCGTTCCCCAGGCAGGGACAGTCCCGGGATGCCCCAGGGGATGCAGCACGGCCACTGCTGCGGGGGCAGCCCCAGCCCCTTTTTTGTGCTGTCCATGGGTGTGTGTCCACCGGACAGTGTGGGATGGGATGAGATGGGATGCAATGGGATGGGATGGGGCCAAGATGGCCGCAGGCACCAGCCCTGGGGCCCAGCTCTGCCACTCACCCTCCTCCAGCGGCTGCAACTGCTGCACCTCTTCGGTCTCTGGTGCTGGGGCAGCTCCAGGACCTTCTTCCTCGACCTCCTCTTCCTCCTCCTCCACCCAGGCCAGTTTGGGCACTCTTGGGGGTCGCTGCTCCATATCTTCCTCCAGACTCTCCAATCCTTTCCATAGGAACAGCACCAGGGGATGGCATGGCATGTAATGGGATGGGGCCAAGCTGGCAACAGGCACTAGCCCTAAGGCCGAGCTCTGCAACTCACCCTCCTGTGGTGCCTGGAACTCCTGCACCTCTTCAGTCTCCTGTGCCAGGACAGCTCCAGAGCCTTCTTCTTCCTGCTCCTCAAGCCAGGCCAACTTGGGCACTCTTGGGGGTCGCTGCTCCATGGCAGTGACTGGATTTATGGCTGCTTGCAGGAGAGATGGCTCGGAAAAGCTCAGAGTCAGCAAGTCCTGCAGTCGTGCCTGGAAGGCACCTGCAAGACTCAAGTCCTGGCAAGATTGCAAGACAGTGAGTCCTGCACTTGGGTCTTGAGGGCTCGTGCCAGAAGGACAGGAGGCTCCTCGACAGGGATTGTGGTCTGGTCTCAAGGGCAGAGACTGCAGGGATGGGCGACACGTCGGAAAAGCTCCGGGTCACCAAGTCCCACGGTCTGCCCTCAAGAGAACCTTAAGAAGGAAGGCTCAGCAAGGCCACAGGTCAGCAAGACCTGTGGTCTGGCCTCAAGGTCACCTGTAGGAACAGTGCTTCAGAAAAGCTCCAGGTCCGACACAAAGGAGTGCGCTGTGCGGGGGCTCCTCACAGCACCGCTCTGGCGCGTCCTGACCCGTCGCGTGCACCGAGCACTGTGGCGTGGCCCTGTCACCGCCAGCTCCTATGGCAGCACGTGTCACAAAGGGCCCTTTGACATCTGCTCCCGTTGCCACCATCCCACGGTGACTGTGCTGCAGCGTGTCACAAAGGGCCCTTGCACACCCTGCCCTCCGCCCTGGGGCCGCCCACATCCCCCCCCCCCAAGTGGCACAGCTTGGAAGGAATCCCTTGCCCAAAGTGTCTAAGACAGCCTGACGGGATCTTTAGGAACAGCTTGTTAGAAATGAAATGGAGGCAAATTTATCAATAAGAATTTTATTGAAAACTTTGTAAAATTTTCTCATGCAAATGTCTCGGTTTTTGGAGACAGGTGTCTGCTAGGGAGGGCAGGAGCCTCCCTTGGAATGAAAAACGTAGACCCCCTCCCTCCGAATTATGATAATCCTGAAATCAAGGGGCTCTCAGGCAGAGATCTGGGGATAGGAATAACAGTTCTTTACTAATATTTATAACCAGGCAAGCAAACAACAATAACTACAGCGTTAGCAAGAAAACAGAGCCAGGGACCCTGTGACAGCGTTCTGGACTGAGACGGGAAAGGATGGAGGAGAGGCTTTGTTTCACAAACCCCCTCGGGTTGGCAGTCAGTGCTGGTGCTCCTGCAGGGCTCTGAGGAACACTCAGCTGGGAACAGCAGGGATGAGCTGAGATCCTGGGCCAGTGGCTGAGGTGAATCAGCAGCTCCGTGGCGGTGGCTGGCACTGCCACATGTCCCGGCAGGACAGGGGGTGCGAGGCCACCAATGAAGAGGGAAGAAGGAGAAGAAGCAGCAGCTCCATCTGGGTGATGGCGAAATTCCCTTCTCCCCACCACAACAGCTCTGCACCCAAAGTGTTCTTCTCCGAAGCTGAAGAAGCCACCAAACTGTCCCCACCCTCCCCTTTTCCTGCCCCCTTCCCCCCCTGGGCCCAGCCAAACTCTTTATCTTTCCTCAAGCACCCACCAGGTACCCGCAATTAAGTTTTCCCTGCAAGTCATGAGTAAAAATTCCACAGGCAAGCCAGAACTAAATAGAAAATAAAGGACACCTAACCCCCAACACCTGTAAGTTGTATCTTGAGAGTCAGACAGGATCTTTGTTTGCCAGAAACACCTCTGAAGTTTAATCAAGGCATTAGTCATCAAAATTATTTTGAAAATTTAAAACTCAAGTAGCCAAAATGCTCAATGTAACTAATTGCTGGGTATGTTCTCAGCTCAGGTTGGGAGGAATGGGGTTCCCTCGCAGGGCTCACCCTGTGGGGTGGCCAAAACTCTGTCAATGGGCTCTGACTCGTAACGGATCCAGTGCAGGGACACTGACAGAAAACTGTGCTGTGGAACACAGGAATGCAATTATCAGTTTTACAGGATTGACTGAGATTTCCCTTCATGAGAAACCAAGCCCTGTTCTAGCTGGAGGCCACAATGTGAAAGGATTTCTGTGCTTTACCATCACAAGCCTACTCATTCTTTTTCCTCACTCTCATTCACGTTAGGAACAATAATTCTGTTGTCCATGGAGCTGGCATTTTTTGAATTCCAGAATAATGTCCCCAAGGTCCTTTGCTGTTCAGCTTTACTGCGCTGTCTGTGGCTAATAAGGCTTGCTGGGGTCCTTTTCCCTTCGGCTGGAGAGGTGCCGGGTCCCAGTCCCTGAGGGACAGCCAGGCTCCTGGCTGGAATTGGTGTGGAAGTCCCTCAGGGTCACATCAGCCTTCACATGGAGCCCCGTGGATCTGAGCATTTTCCAAAGGGGCCGTTGGGGCAAACAGGGAGATTTGGTCTGGCAGGGTCTGTAAAACAATATCCCATCCCATCGACTTGTTCTGGCAGAGAACACTTGGCTGCAGGGACATATTCCCATTGTTCCTGCCCATGTCTCAGGATTCAAACAGTGTTGTCTTTGCCCAGAGCTGTTCCTTCAGTTGGCTCGGGAGGGCCATTTGGCCTCTGGACCCACACTCTGGCTCCTTTATTAAGACTGCTGGATCCATACCTTTTATCTCCACAAATGGAGGTGATTTGAGGTGGATGTCCTTTTTTTACAATTGTTTTTAAAACTGCAATATTGATAACTGTATTACCCTGCATTGTGGTGGAAAACCAAATCTTGTTCACTATTGTTTAACAGACTTACTTCAATTTCTCCTTGATAATCTGCATCAATTTTTCCTCCAGTGACATGAACATTTTGCAAGGCCAAGCTCCAGTGAGCAGTTATCAAACCAAAGTGTCCTGGAGGAATCTGAATTCTTATTCCTGCATTGTAAACTGTCATTTGCTTCTGATTTCTCCTAATGAATTCCAGTGCATGAAGGTCCAGCCCTGCAGCCTCTGGGGTGGCCCTGGCAGGGGCCATCACAGCCAGAACAATTTCCCAGGCAGTCCAAGTCTCACTGTCCATGGCTGTGTTTGCAAATTGGGTGCAGCCGTGCACACCCAGGGGTTTCCATTTCCCAGTGGGCCCATTGTTAAGGGCATGGAGCCCATCTGGGAGATGGGTTCTCCACCGGGACAGGTTCCCATCTCCTCATTTTATCAGCTGCTCTTTTAACAGCCTCTCCAGCCATGGAACCAATCCTGCAGCTTGTGGATAGTGTGGTACATGAAAAACCCAGCAGTTTTAATCTCTGTATTTTTCACAGGAACAGACAAAGCATTCCACATCACAGCATCAGCAAACCATATAAAAACAGCCAACTTCACCCCTTCCTCCTTTATTCTGTGTATACAATTCACAAAATTTACCATTGACATTTGGGCCTTTGCTAGTCCTTTTTTATAGGGTATTTAGTGTTACAGTGAGCAACCAAAGCTCACAAATTAGTATTGTCAACATTATTTCACATTATCAATTTTTAATTTTGGATATAAATATATATTATTGATTATTATTATCATTATTATAATTATTATTATTATTATTATTATTATTATTATTATTATCATTATTATTATCATTATCATCATCATTGTTGTTTTTGTTGTTTCACTTGCACAAACAAACCTGAGCTCAAGACTAAAACCTGCTGTACCTTCACATGGGAGCATTCCAAAAACAATTGTTCCTTCTCTTGGTGCTGTTTCCAATGTGGTGTTAACAAAATCCATCCTCATCTTCCCAAACCCACCAGTTCTTTTCCTTTTTCCACATGCAATTTTTGGCTGCATTCTAAGACTGATTTACTAAAATATGGATATGATCTAGTATCACTATCCAACTGAGACAGACAAAGACTCTTGAACTGGTTTAGGGTTAAAAAGTGTATGATTATTAGCAGCGCTGGGCCGATGTGTCAGATCACCCCTTAATACACATGGCCCCGAATACAGGTGAATACAGGCTTTTTATTTCCAGAAATATGGAACACAAATGCATATTCATAACCCCGTTGCCACCCACACTTTGCTTCCTATGCTAATTAGGAAAAAAGCAATTAAGCATGCGTAGTTTGTTCCTTGAAATGAGTTGGTGGTCCTTTTATGAGGAGGGGTGAGAGAAGGGAGGGAAGGGATATGGCTCTTCCTCCTTCTGACCTTTCTACCTTTTCAATGCAAAGTGACAAATGGACCCTTGGCTGGGCTCCTAGTTTCATGTCTTCCAGGAGTTTCTGATTTGCAATTCTCTTCTGTTCTTCAAGTTCCTTACCAGATTCATTGCTTCTCATTATAAGCCCAGCTGAACAAGCATAGAGTTGACAGACAATTAGTTATTAGCCAATGATTAACCTCTAATTTTAGCAAAGTTTCTCTAGCTGCCTTTAATTTTAGCAAGGCCCATCTATTTATTTTATTTAGATTTAGCAAGGCTTCTTTCTAATGAAGGCCTCAGCTTCTCTAAAATCTTAAATTCTTCAAAGTTTATGTCTCAGAGTTTTGACTGCTTTACGGATCCAATGGAACCTCCACAGCCCCTGGCACCCCCAGAGTTCTGGCTGAGATGAAAAGATGAATGGGGAAATAAAGAAACACCTTCTGAAGCTGGTGATAGAAACTAAGATGCCGGCTCTTGCCACTGGCTTGGGCAAGAAGAAGGGCCAGACCCAGTGGGGATACTCAATTATCTCCCTTTGAACTGCTGTTTAGAATTCCTTATCCTGGTAATCCTCAGCCTTGAGAATTACCTGGGGGTAGGGATAAAGGATATCTATTGGAAACAATATGTAGCCTGGATAGTGTCTCTTGTAAAAGCTCTTTGACAAGAAGCTCAGCTAGCACAGAGCCTGCCTTTAGACTTTGCTGTTCACAACATCCAGCCAGGAGATTGAGTCCTAGTGAAGGAGTAGAGAGAAGCAGCAGCAGCAGCAGCAAAGTAGTGTAGACCTGTGCAAGTGTTGCTGAGCACAGAAACAGCCGTCAGGAGAGCTGAACACGGGTAGAGCCATCCCTCTCGAGTCAAGGTCTCTAAGGCCCCAGAAATTCAGACATCTCAGCTAGAGGAGAAGCTCGGCAGGCTGCCACTGATGCTCCACAACAGGGGACTGGAGCAGTAACCAGGCCATCAACATCAGGGGAAGCCCCGTGTGCCTCCCACAGCCTGGCTGCTGAAATAGTTTGTGTGGGCATCCCTTCTCTCAAATCTCCAGTCATTAGAGGCCAATCCTCACTGTCATTGTTTTCTTTATGTTAAAGCTCTTTCTGTGCCTTCACTCGCCTTTACAGGTCGTGTAAAGACAACATGAAAGTAAAAGTTAAGTTAGGAAATTAAATTACACCATTAAAATGTCTGCCTTAATAATCTTACCTTGATATTGTCAGCCACTTGAAGTTGAAACCAAAAGTAGAAAAGTAATTTTTAACCATAAGAGAAGAAGTAGCAAATCCTTTTACCTGAAAAATTGTGAAGTCTGTGGAAGGCCAGGAAGATCTGAAGACTGGCCGTGGCTGCCCAGCACAGTCAAACCTAAACAACGAGTTAAGTCCATAATAAACAAGATTTTGAGATGAAGAACGAAGTCTATGGTGGCTTCATTCTTCTGAAAAAAGCATTTATTGTCTAAATAGAACAAGAAGCACATACGTGGGAAAAAGCATTTCTGACCAGACTTTAGGTTCAGAGTGTTAGACCCCCAGCTTCCCTCCTTATAATTGTTTCAGATATCAAGGCAAATAGAATCAAATGTTTGTTAAGTTCACTACCAGCAGCTAAGCAAGGTGTTCCTTCCATAATTACCAAAAAGATTTTGAAGGCTATAAAGCAGAGGGGAAAGAGAAGGTTTTTTGGAGCCCTTATTTTTAAGCTGCCCCCAAAACAATTCCATAACCCGGACACGTGTTGTCCACGACGATCAGTAGAAGTAGCAACACTGAAACAAAACTCAAATCCTTTGTAATAGGTTCTGGTCCAGATCCAACAAAACAGATTTAAATGGAACTGCAGGTAGAAGCTTCGTGTGAGAGCTTAGAAATGCAAACACTGTCAGCAGAAGAAGGGAGAGTGGGGCAAATTAAATGATAGCTAAAAGGTGGTGAAACAAATTACAAAAGCAATGGGAAAGTTAACTCATGTATCAGTCCAAACATGGAAAGAATGAGAATAAGATATGTTTTCGTGGTTATCTAGTAAACTGTGGGTTTAAGAAATGCTTTTCTTGTGCTGTAGCAACTCTAATCTTTTTAGCATGCATGATCCCTTGCTTAGTACAATTTCTTAAACGTGTGCTAAAAAGGATGCAGGTAGTAGCCATAGCTACTAATCCAGGAATAGCTACAAAAGGACAGAAATTGATGTCACTGCAAATAATTGCAAAACAAAAAAAAAAATCGAGGAATAGGAAATAAAGTCAATGATAACTAAAGTTTGTAAAGACAATTAGTAAGAAATTTTTTTAAAAAAGAGAGGTTGAGAGGAATGAGAGATTTGTCTTTAGAAACAAGCTGTGGGTCTGCTGGTAAATAAAACTAGCACTGAGAGATAAAAGAAACAATGGGAAGGATTCCTCTGATTGATGAATGGAAGAAAGATATTTGCCTTTACAAACAAACTGTAAGTTCGCTGATAAATGAAATTTGATATTGAAAGATGAAAGAAACAATGGGGGAAAACCATAAATTCCATAAGAATTAAAAATGAAGAAGGAGGGTTATACATTAGAGGGGAATCTTAGGTATCAGGCAGTCCGGGGAGTCTGGACCTCTCAAGTACCTCAGCCAGTGGGGAAAGAGACAGGGACGTGGCTGGGAAATTCGGATAAAAAGGAGGCTGTGTCCTCCAAAAATTTGAGAGACCCCAGGAGAATGGCCCATGGCCTCTCCCTTTATTCAAATCAAGTAAAAGGACTCCTCTGTCTCCTTTTTAGACATAAACCTCTGGTGTTTGTAGATGAATTTTCCTGACAAGGCCAACAACAGACTGGAATGGAAAAATCAGCATCAGAAACCTGTGAGATGGAAAACTTTTGGATGTTTGAGATAAAAAATGTGGACTAAAAATCTCTATGGCAAAGAACAACCTTTCTCACAAGGATTACTGTAGAAAAAGTGATGCAGGTGTTGGAATGACAGCCAGTGCCCTCAGCAAAGACAATTCCCTGTCCTGTGGGCTCCATAAACCACGCGTGAACGTGGCACTCATCCTGATTAATCGCAAAGCACTTCTCTGCAAGAAGCACTAGAGAAGTGCATGGGGCAAGAGTTCTGCAAGTGCCAGGTTCTCGTGCAGCAGAAAAGTTGTAAAATCTGAAAGATTCTAGCAACCACAAAAAATCCGTCATTTATGGCTTGTAAATATTTCAGTGAATCTCAGTTACTTCTGGGTAAAATCAAACACCAAGTAAGTTTCATAACAAAATCCCAGTTTGTCTGTTCCTGTTTGTGGCAGAGGATGAGGTTACAAGCTGGCCAGCTGAAGAAGCCAAGGAAAATCTCCACTTCCCTGTCATATTTTCCTACTGACACAGGAATGAAGACCAAGAATTTGGCTCATTGGAGGGGTAAAACCAGAGGATGGGTGAGGGTTTACATCCTAAGACTTCCTTCGCTAGAGTACAAACAGTTTAGCTGTGCGTGGATCTCCTTGCTAAACCTCTTTGTTTCCAAACTCCATTCCTCCATGGCAGAACTGAACAAGCTCCGTATGTCAGAGCTTCAAGTTCCAAGCTGTGTGCTGAGTTAATTGTAATGGATCCATTAGCAGTGCGTGGGGTTGCTGCCATGAGGAGCTCAGGTGGCTTCTTGAGATGAAAATCAATGTGCCCTTTGTCCCAGCTCCATGTGTCCTGGGACAGCCCTGGCTCCACGGGAACACACGGAGTGTTCTCGTGCCATTTCTAAATGAAAATTGAACCTCCTCAAGAAGCCAGGCCAAAGTCACCAGACAGCAGTCACAAAAAGGAATTTAGGCAGTTTGCTGGGTGTTGATCTAACAGCTACCACCTTCCCAAAGTCCAGGCTCCACTAAACAAGGCTCTTTCCTCTGTCAGCAGCCTTGCACTTGATTGTGTTTGATACACGTACAGAAGAAGAAAAAGCCACTTGCACTGTGGAAACATGAGCTGCAGCTGTGCAGTAAGTTGTGCTCAGTAGCTGACCAGCTGATTTAATTCTGAGTGGGTATTAGACAGAACATACTACAATAAAATTTCACAGGACAGCTATCAAGTATCTAAAAGATACAGTATTCTGTTATTTTCTACCTCCAATATTGCCAGCACACAGCTTAAGGAAGAAAGGTATTTACCAACCAGCACAAAAGAAAAAAATAAAAATGAAAAAAGGATTTTAAAGGATATCACAGCAATGGCAACCAGGCATTTTCCAGCTTTGCAGGCTATCAGTTCATAGTCAATCTAAACAAGCCAGCATATGTCTAGCAAGAAAGAAATCACAGTTCTTGTGTGTTCCTAAACCCAAACTTTGCTATATCAAACATGGATGGTATCATTTTCCAGCTCTCAATAGAAGTGTCATAATTTATAAAGTAACAAAACCTCATGCATAGAAATAGATTAGTAAGGTAGGTAGGTGGGTAGGTAGGTGGATAGATAGATAGATAGATAGATAGATAGATAGATAGATAGATAGACAGATAGATATCGAAAGAAAAATACGCTGACAATGCAGAAAGAGATATTTGAATGCACTTGCCTGTATAACTTTGTACAGAAAGGGATGGGGAAATGAGAGGTTATTCTTTTCCACACATGGAAAACCCTCTTTTTTCCAGTAGAATCAGCTTCCTCCCTCAATGACCACCAGGCTCCCTGAAGACCCCACCAAGAAGGCCCTGTGATCCCCATGGCCTGTGCATGCAGCACTTCAAGAAAGCAATGCCTGCCTCTTAATACTACAGGGGTGTTCAAGAGATTTATTCCCAACCTTTGGTGACAAGATGAAGGAACTGAAGTCAGTTACTGTAAAAGGCCTGAACCAGCAGCACCACAAATCACAGCCAAAAGTAGCAGGTCCCACACGGTGTCCCACAATCATGGCCCAAGCGGCCGCAAATCCTACTTCAACCCTGGCTGCATTGCAGTCCCACTGAGCACCAAGAAGAAAAGGGCCTTTGTGAGAGCAAGCAAACTTAACCCTCTGCCAGGACACAAATTTAGAGGGCAAAAAATTGAAAAACCCCACAGCATCAGCCACACTTCCCAATGAGAAGGGTTGGAACTCTCTGCCCCTCCACACTTCCCCAGCAGGTTTACAAAGGGAACTGGGATCTAAGCTGTGCCCTCCAAACCAAGAGAGCCATCCTCCCTTCAGGGTGAGAAGCCATGGCCTCAGTTCCAGCCCCGGGTGCCTCCTGTGCCCCAGAGAATGGCTGTGGCTGTAAATGTGTGTTTGGCCGCAGCACAGGGCCAGGGTGAAGCTCGGCAGCCTCATCAGAGCCCACGGCCACGGCCCTTCCCTGCCGGGGCCCTCACCTGGCCCGGCCCGGCCCGGCCCGAGCAGCCCGGACTGGCCTCAAGGGATGGGCTCTGCCTGCCCGCTGTGCCCACAGGCCGGGCCCAAGGGCTCGCAAGAGGCTTCCTCCCAGCTCTGCAAAACCTCAGCCAAGAGTGTCCCCTTTGCTGTGCTGAGAAGAGTTAAAAACCCTCTCAATTTAACCCCACTGCACACCTCATGGGGGATCCCTGCACACCTTAGCAGAGAGCCCAAATTAGCCCTGGGTGCCTCATGAGGTACAGGCCCAGGTGATGCCACTGAAGGAAATGTGCCCCCACAGCCCAGGGACACTCAGCATGGGCTCCCCCAGCCCCTCGTGGCCCCACCACTGGTCATGGCAGCCCCTGCCTGGCTCCTGCCTGCCCACACTGTGGGCACACCCGGCTGCTCCTGGACATGGAGCTCAGCAGGGGCTGGTGCCATGAGGGCTTTGCTGGTGGTACCAGCCAGACACTGAGGTGAAAGCTCCATCTCTTTATTGGAACAAAAACCATGGGCCAAGCCCTGCTCTGGTGGACAGGGGCTGCCCAATTTCAGTCCTGGCCAGGGACCAGGGCCAGGAGGCTCAGGGGCAGAGGCTCTCACTTTGCAGGTGTGGGTCTTGGGACGCCCTCAAGACAGGGATGGAGCCACAGCAGAGCAGAGGGAGACAGAGGTGAAGAGCGGGGATGACAGGTCAGCTTCTCGGTGATTAAAGTCTTTGGCTGCTCTTCTGAAGGTGCAGAGGTGCTCCTGTGGAGAGAGGAGGTGGCTGAGGCCCCCAGCTGCCGCTGGCACGCAGGGACCCTCCTGCACAGCAGGGCCCAGAGCGGCCAAGGCTCCCCAGCACGGCTGGAGCTGCTGGCACAGCTTGGCCCAGCTGGACAGCTGCCCCTCAAGGCCCTGGCGAGCAGGGGATGGCTCTGGGCAGGGTCCCTGGCCAGGAGCGGGCCCCAGAGCGCCTCTGCCTTTCAAGGGCAATCTCGTCCCCGCTCTTTCTCCTGCCCACCTTGCTTTGCCTCTGCCCGCTGCTCCTGGGGCTGCTCTTGGCCAGGCAGCCTCAGTGGCAGCCAGCACTGGCTGCAGCCCCAGCGGGCTCCCCAGGACAAGGCCCAGCATTTAAGAGGCCAATGAAAGCCCTGGGCAGCAGCAGAACTCTCGGCAGAGTTATTTGGGCAACTAAGGACTAGCCACAAGTGCACAGCAGCCTCACTGGGAGTGCTTCCCAACTGCTTGAGGCCGAGATCAGCAAAACACTCACCCTTTTCTCTTCTAGCAATACCAGATTCCAGCATAGCACATCATCAGGAAAAGTGCTCCACCAGCCACAGTGGCCATTAACTTAGTCAAACCATGTGTTCCCTGGTAGAAAACTCTTCTCATGCTCTCCCAGATCTTCTGAGCATGTCTTGTGGTGCCAGCTGCATCTGTGGGAGCAATGGGCAGCGTGAGCCTGTGCTGTGCTCCACTGCTGAGCTGGCAGCATGCTGGATACAGCCAGGACGTTCTCTGTTTCCCCCAGAGCTGGGGCCTGCAGGCACCTTGCCACCCCTTGGCACAAGACTGCTCAAGCCCTTGAGCTTGCATGTCACAATTTCTCTGTGCTATGCTGGTCTTGTCCAGGCAATACTTTGCAAAAACATGGATAAGGATCAGGAAAATGCCCAGGCTTTTGAAGCTGCTCCACGGCCCTCCATCCTCCAAACAGCCCCTACATCTGATCTACCCTGAGACCGGGAAATTGCAGGGGATCTCAGGGTGTGCATCGCCTGTGCTGCTGTTTGGGCTCCCTGTCAGCTGATGCTAAATGCCTTCCTGCAGAGGCTGGGGAGAAGCTGCAGCCAGGCCAGGCTGGGAAAAAGCCTTGCAGGCCAGGAAAGCAGCAGTGGAGCAGCGAGGCTGCCATGGATCCCTTCCCGCTGTGCTGGGCATGGCGTGTCCAGATGTGCAGAGAAAGCCCCCGGCTGCTGAGTCTCAGGAGAAGGCTGAGGGACATGGATCCACCACGGCATCTCTCCAGATCACTCAGGATTATGTCCAGATGTTTGAATTCCTCCATTGGTCTCCCAGAAGGAAAGGCTTTGACCTACCCTCATCATCTTCCTCATTATCAGGCTCAGTAACTGATACGGACTGGGAATCCAGATCATCTTCATCATCAAGTTCATCTGCAAAGAAAGGCAGGGCAGAACAGCTCCCGTGACACTGCTGAAAATTCTCCTTCAGGCTGGAGTGGCAGTGAGTGCACCTGGGTGACTGGTGCCCTCCAAGGCACTCCCTCATCTCTGCCTTGCACTCCGGAGCAGGAGCAGGGGGACCACGTGCCTGCAGTGGGCCCACACTGGGATGGAAAGAGCCCCTTGCATGGCAGTCAGGAGAGAAAGGACTCCCTGGAGCTGCCAGCAGCTCTGAACTGAGCCCCAGGCAGGGCCAGGGCTTGGCAGCAGCAGTGGGAGCAGCTCAGGCTCCCTGGGGCTGGCAAAGGAGCCACACAAGGCACAGCCCTGGGGCACAGCCCTGGGCCTGGCCCCTTCCCTCTCTGCTCCTCTCCGTGGCTGCACAGAGCACATGGAAGGAGACACTGGCATTGCACACGGGAAGAAAATTGACAGCTAAATGCTCCTTCCTCCCACTGACAGCAATGCTGTGGGATCACTCAGGGCTCCAGAAGGGAGCAGGGTGACATTTCCAGAATCCATCAACCTTCAGACTCTTAAGGGAAATGGAACGTGAGAGTGCTCTTGCCACATTGACACTGATTATTCTGTGTGGAAAGGGACATAGAGAACTTGCCTCCAGCGTCTGGCAAGGTCTTCAAGCCACCATTAACCAGCACTTTCAGATAATCCATGTCATGGTCCCAATCTAGAAGGCAGCACACATCAGAACCATTCCATGGTGCGCTGAGATCCCCTTCTGCCTTAGGGAACTGGGCACTGCGAGGGGTTTGGGTAAGGCTGTGGGAGCCAGATGTCAATGGACATGGCCAAAGCTGCAGAGGGGCCTGGGGAGCTCTGGGCTGGCTCTGGTTACTCTCAATACCCTTTCCATGCTCTGTGCAACATCCCTGAAGGGCAGGCACAGCCAAGCAGCAGAGATGGCAGCTCAAGCCTCAGCAGGGCTCAGGCCCAGAGGCACAGCAATTACCTCCTGTGACTGTGCCTGGCATGGCCTCCCTTCCTGCAGCAGAGGCTGCCCATGGGCCACTGCTTCCTCCGGGAAACGCCGCCTTCAGCAGAGCTTTTTGATCGTTCTCTGGAGAAAGGAAAAGGCACAGGTGGATCAGATGGAACTGAGAGTAAAAGGTCTTAAAATCTTAGAAAATCTGGGGACTTAGAAAGTTGGGTTTGGAAAGACGTGGGACAAGTAGGCCCTGGAAATGTTAGGCCTTGTGCTTGCTAAAGATCATGTGAAACTGCACCTGTGTAATCAATATATGATAAATGACACAATTGTTAGATGTGATTAGATATAATTATTGTTTAAAGAACATGAGGAACAATGTTAGGAAGCTGGGGGGGATCACGAGAAATCCATGCTTGGGCAAAAACAATGCATACAATAGAACAATGTAAGTTTAATTGTTAATATCTAAGTTGTATAACGATAGAGTATAAAACATGTTCAGCTCAAAAGCAAGATGGGTCAGATTTGGGTCTGTGTACCCCTGACACCCAGAGCTCTTCAATGAAGCACCTTCATATAATCATTCTGTGATGATGTGTGTTCCTGAGCACTAATTTCATCAGATTTTACTGGAATTTTGTGGATTTCTCTTGAATTTTGTGGACTTTTGTGGACATTGTGTGGGATATTTCCAGAATTTGGTAGAGTTTTGAGAAGATTTAGGGGATTTTGTGGGATTTTTTTCTGGAATTTTGAGGGGCTTTTCAAAAATTTTTTGGGGTATTGAGGAGATTTATGGAATTTTGTGGGATTTTTCTGGAATTTTGAGGGGCTTTTCAGGAGTTTTGTGGGATATTGAAGAGATTTTTTGGGATGTTTCTGGAAATTTGTGGGATTTTTGTAAGATTTTGAGGAGACTGGAAGAATTTTGAAGGATTTTTCTTAGATTTTGAGGGAATTGGTGGAGATTTTGTGGCATGTTTCTGGAATTTGGCAGGGTTTTGAGAAGATTTAGGGAATTTTGTGGGATTTTTCATGAATTTTGTGGACATTTGTGGACATTTTGTGGGATGTTGCTGGAATTTTGAAGGGTTTTGAGAAGATTTAGGGATATTTTTTTATTCCTCTGTAATTTTTGGGATTTTGCTGGAATGTTGTGGAATTTTATGGAATGTTTTAGAATTTTCTGGAATTTTGTGGGATTTTGAAAAGAGTTGAAGAATTTTGAGGTATTTTTCTTAGATTTTGTGTTAATTTGTAAAGATTTTGTGGGATGTTTCCTGACTTTCGTGAAGTTTTGAGAAAATTTAAAAAATTTTTGGGGATTTTTCTGGTATTGTGTGGGGCTTTTTTTGAATTTTGTGGAAATTTGTGGACACTTTGTGGGATGTTTGTGGAATTTTGTGGGATATTGAGAAGATTTAGGGAATTTTGTGGCATTTTCCTGGAATTTTGAGGATTTCTCTTGAATTTTGTGGGATTTGGAAGAGACTTAAAGAATTTTGAGGAATTTTTCTTAGATTTTGTGGAAATTGGTAGAGATTTTGTAAGATGTTGCAGGAATTTGGTTGGGTTTTGAGAAGATTTAGGGAATTTTGTGGGATTTTTCTGGAATTTTGTGGAAATTTGTGGACATTTTGTTGGATGTTTCTGAAATTTTGTGGGATATTCAGGTGATTTATTGAATTTTTTTGGATTATATTGGAATTTTGTGGAATTTATCTGGAATTTTGTGGGATATTGAGGAGATTTTGTGGGATGTTTCTGGAATTTTATGGGATTTTTGTGTGATTTTTGTGGATTTTGAAGAGACTTGAAGAATTTTGAGGAATTTTTCTTAGATTTTGTGGGAATTGGAGATTTTGTTGGATGTTTCAGAAATTTGGTAGGGTTTTGAGAAGACTTTGGGAATTTTGTGGGATTTTTCTTGAATTTTGCAGAAATTTGTGGGATGTTTCTGGTATTTTGTGGGATATTTGTTGTCTTTTAAGCAAGGCAGACACCCTGGTTCCAGGAACAGCACGGTGGCCAGCATCTTTGGCCACTCGGTCCATTACCCACGACACCAATGTGATGGATGGCAGAATGGCGTTTATTGCTGGAGAATTTGACATTTTATAACCGAGGGTCACTATGTCAGTCCCATCTGCTTTCATCACAGCCAGGTGCTGTTGGCCAATTGCAGGGAGCATCACCATACTCTGTGGAGGAGGGGGGGTTACTGTCTTTCCGTTACATCCCGATATCTTCCGAGCGCTGGGCCTTAGCTTCCACACAACATCCCACAAAATATCCACAAATGTCCACCAAATTCAAGAAAAATCCCACAAAATTCACTAAATCTCCTCAATATCCCACAAAGTTCCGGAAACATACCACAAAATTCAACAGAAATTCTACGAAATTCAAAAAAACATCATACAAAATTCTGGAAAAGCCCCACAAAATTCCAGAAAAATCCAACAAAAATCCCTAAATCCCCTCAAAACCCAACCAAACTCCTGCAACATCTCACGAAATCTCCACCAATTCCCACAAAATCTAAGAAAAATCCCACAAAATTCTTCAAGTCTCCTCTAAATGCCACAAAATTCTAGAGAAACTCCACAAAATTCCAGGAAAATTCCACAAATTTCCAAGAAAATGTCACAATATTCCTTAAACCTTCTCAAAATTCTTTCAAATTCATGAAACATCCGACAAAATCTCCAATTCCCACAAAATCTAAGAAATATTCCGCAAAATTCTAGAGAAATTCCACAAAATTGCAGAAGAATCCCACAAAATTCCTTAAATCTCCGCAAAACATTACCAAATTCCAGAGACATCCCATAAAATGTCCACAAATGTCCACAAACTTCAAGAAAAATCCCACAAAATTCCATAAATCTACTCAATATCCAATAAAATTTCAGAAACATCCCACAAAATCTCCACAAACTTCCACAAAATTGCAGAAAAATTCCACAAAATTCAAGAAAAGCCCCACAGAATTCCAGAAAAATGCCACAAAATTCCCTAAATTTTTTCAAAACCCTTCCAAATTCCAGAAATGTCCAACGAAATCTCTAATTCTTATAAAATTCAAAAGAAATAAAAATAAACTTTTGAAAATCCTACAAAATTCCACAAAAATCTCACAAAATTCCCTAAATCTCCTAAAGACCCAACCAAATTCCCGCAACATCTCACAAAATATCCACAAATTTCCACAAAATCTAATAAAAATCCCTCAAAATTCTTCAAGTATCCTCCAAATATGAAAAAATTCGAGAGAAAATTCCTCAAAATTCTACAACAATCCCACAAAATTCCCTAAATCTTCTCAAAACCCAACAAATTCCAGAAACATCCCACAAAATATCCACAAATTTCCACAAAATTCAAGAAAAATGCCACAAAATTCTTGAAAAGCCCCACAAAATTCCCGAAAAATTGCCTCAAAATTCCCTAAATCTCCTCAATATCACACAAAATTCCAGAAACCTCCCACAAAATCAGTACAAATTTCCACAAAATTCAAGAAAAATCACACAAAATTCCCTAAATATCCTCAAAACCAGACCAAATTCTAGAATCCTCCCACAAAATCTCCATAAAATCTAAGCGAAGTCCCTCAAAAGTCATTAAAAGCCCCACAAAATTCCAAAAAAAATCCCACAAAATCTCCTAAATCTTCTCAAAACCCTACCAAATTTCAGAGACATCCCATAATATCTAAACCAAGTCCCACAAAATCTAAGAAATGTCCTTCAAAATTTTTCAAGTCTCCTCTAAATCCCACAAAATTCTTAAAAGCCCCACAAAATTCCATGAAAATCCCACAAAATTCCCTAAATCTTCTCAAAAACTGTCCAAATTCCAGAAATATCCCTCAAAATCTACAAAAATTTCCACAAAATCTAAGAAAAATCCTTCAAAATTGTTCCACTCTTTTCAAAATCCCTCAAAATTCTTGAAAAGCCTTAGAATATTCCAGAAAAAGAATCCCACAAAATTCCCTAAATCTTATTAAAACTCTACGAAAATCCGGAAACATCCCACAAAATGTCCTCAAATGTCCACAGAATTCCAGAAAAATCCCGAAAAATCACCATCAATTCCCACAAAATCTAAGAAAAGTCTCAAAAAATTCTTCAAGTCTCTTCAAAATCCCCCCAAATTCCAAAAACATACCACGGAATTCTTAAAATTTTCTTAAAATCCCACAAAATTCCAGAAACATTACACAAAATCACCACCAATTCCCCCAAAATCTAAGAAACATCCCTCAAAATCTTTCAAATTTCCTCAAAATCCCACAAAATTCCAGAAAATTTCCCAAAATTCCAAAAAAAACCCAACAAATTCCAGAAGCATCCCAGAAAATTCTTTAAATTTTCTCAAAATCCCACAAAATTCCAGAATAATCCCACAAAATTCTTGACACAGCCCACAAAATCTCCACAAATTTCCACAAAATCTAAGAAAAAT
This sequence comes from Cyanistes caeruleus, assembly GCF_971803275.1. NCBI lineage: Eukaryota > Metazoa > Chordata > Aves > Passeriformes > Paridae > Cyanistes > Cyanistes caeruleus. The sequence continues at coordinate 55,923 of NW_028256026.1, read as the reverse complement.
CTCACTAAATTCTTCAAGTCTCCTCTAAATCCCACAAAATTCTTGAAAAGCCCTACAAAATTCAAGAAAAAATCCCAGAAAATTCCCTAAATGTTCTCAAAACCTGACCAAATTCCAGAAACATCCCACAAAATCACTAGAAATTTCCAGAAAATCTAAGAAAAAATCAATCAATATTCTTCAAGTCTTTCAAAATCCCACAAAATTCAAGTAAAAGCATCACAAAATTCCCTAAATCTTCTCAAAATCCCACCAAATTCCAGAAACATCCTGCAAATTGTCCACAAATTTCCACAAAATCTAAGAAAAATCCTTTAAAATTCCTCAAGTCTAGATAAAATTTCACAAAATTCTTTAAAAACCCCACAAAATTCCACTATCCTCAAAATCCCACAAAAAATGCCAAAAAAATTCAGAAACATCCCACTGAATTCTTAAAATTTTCTCAAAATATCAAAAAAATCCAGACTAATCTTACAAAATTCACTAAATCTTCTCAAATTCCCGCAAAATTCCAGAAACACCCACAAAATTCTGAAAATCCCTCAAAATCTCACAAGTTTCTTGAAAAAACCCACAAAATTCCCTAAATCTTCTCAAATACCTATCAAATTTTAGAAACATCTCACAAAATCTCCATCAATTCCTACAAAATTCCAGAAAAATCCCTCAAAATTCTTCAAATCTCCTCAAAATCCCACAAATCTTACAAAAATCTCACAAAATTCCATAAATATCCCACAAAGTCTACTCAATATCCCACAAAATTCCAAAAACATCAAACAAAATTCCAGAAACATCTCACAAAATCTCCAATTCTTTCAAAATCTAAGAAAAATCTCTTAAAAATCTTCAAATTTCCTCAAAATCCTACAAAATTTCAGAAAATTTCACAAAATTCCAAAAAATCCCACAAAATTCCAGAAGCATCACAGAAAATTCTTTAAATTTTCTCAAAGTCCCACAAATCTCCAGAATAATCCCACAAAATTCCTGAAATCTTCTCAAAACCCTACCAAATTCTAGAAGCATCCCACAAAAGCCCAACAAATTTCCAGAAAATCTAAGAAAAATCTCATAAAATTCTTCAAGTCTCCTCCAAATCCCACAAAATTCCAGAAAATCCCACAAAATTCCAGTAAAATCGGATGAAATTGTTGGCATTCAGGAACACAGATGATTTTTCCCCATGGCTGCTGTGGGGAGTGTGGCCATTATCTGAGCACAAAGCTGCAAGCTGCTATCTTTCCCTGCCTTTAGTGGCAGCCTGTGGTGAAACTGAGCAGCGGCACAAAGTGCAGGCCAGGCAGGGAGCGGCCTGGCCCGGCAGCCCCGCTGTGCAAGGCCCAGCCAAGCCTCTGAGAAGGGGCTCCTGGCACTTGCCAGTCTCCATCCTCCCCGGGAAGCGCAGAGCTGCGGCCAGCCCCGCTCCCCTCCCGTGGCCTTGGCTGGCCTGGGGGGAAGGAGGCTGAAGCCGAGCCCTGCTACCTCTTCAAAAGGCGCAAAGCAAAGAGAGCCAAGAGAAATTGCCGGCCTTAGGGCTTCAAGTGCTGTTCCCAGCTTGATGGCACTTTGCAATGGGCAAAACTGCTGGCACTTCTCAGCAATGGCCTCTTATGGGCCAGGAGAAAAACTCCTCTCAGCCCCCAGCAGCTTCAACTTCCTTAAGTGTTTGTTTTTTGAAATGTCAGTCCATCAGACGTGGGATTTTGAGAAAATGTAGGAAATTTTGTGGGATTTTGGTGGAATTTTGTGTATTTTTTCTGAATTTTGTTGGATTTTGATGAGATTTAGGTAATTTTGTAGAATTTTTCTGGAATTCTAGAGGATTTTGAGGAGATTTAAATAATTTTGTGGGATTATTCGGGAATTTTCTGGAATTTTGAGGAGATGTATGGCATTTTTTAGAATTTTTGTGGAATTTTGTGGGATTCATCTGGAATTTTGCAGGATTTTGGGGTGATTTAAATAATTTTGTGTGATTTTGAAGAGGTCTAGGGAATTTTGTAAGATTTTTGTGGAATCTTATGGGATTTTGAGGAAATGTATGAAATTTTGGGAATTTTTCTAGATTTTTGTGAAAATTTTCTAGATTTTTGTGGAAATTTTGAGGGTATTTCAATGATTTTGTGGGATTTTTGTGGAATTTTGTGGAATTTCTCTGGAATTATTTTGGATTTTGATGGAATTTTGTGGATTTTTTCTGGAATTTTGTGGGATATTGAGAAAATGTAAAGTATTTTGTGGGATTTTTTCTGGATTTTTGTAGATTTTATGAAAATTTGAAGAATTCTGTGGCATTTTTGTAGAATTACATAGGATTTTGTGGAATTCTTGGGATTTTTGAGTCATTTTATCAGATTTTACTGCAATTTTGTGGAATTTTTCTTGAATTCTGTGAGATTTTTGTAGAATTTTATCAGATTTTACTGGAGTTTTGTGAATTTTTGGTGGAATTTTGAACATTTTTTGTGGAATTTTGTGGGATTTTGAAGAGACTTAAGGAATTCTGTGAGATTTTCCTGGATTTTTGTGGACTTTTGTGGGATTTTTATGGGATTTTTCTGGAATTTTGTGGAATTTTGAGATAATTTAAATATTTTTGTGGAGTTCTTGTGGAATTTTGTAGGGTTTTTTTGAATTTTAAGCAATTTTGAGAAAATTTAGAGAATTTTGAGGAATTTTGAAGTGATTTGGGAAACCGTGGGATTTTTCTGAAATTTTGTGGATTTTTTCTAGAATTTTGAGGGTTATTTCTGGCTGTCTTTGAAAATTGGAGGAGATTTTGTGGTATAGTTCTGGAATTTGGTAGGGTTATGAGTAGATTAAGGAAATTTTGTGGAGCTTTTCTGCAATTTTGTGGGAATTTGAGGTAATTTAGAGAATTTAGTTACTTTTTGTAGAATTTTGTGGATTATTTGTGGAATTTTCTGAAATTTTGTGGGATTTTCAGGAGATTTCAAGAATTTTGAGGGATTTTTGTTGGATGGAGTTTGAAGTTTAGTTGTGGGAATTTGAGGAGATTCAGGGAATTTTGTTGGGTTTTTTTGCTGAATTTTGTGCATTTTTTCTGGGATGTTGTGGGATTTAAATAAAAATTAAAGAATTATGAGATTTTTCATTAATTTTTGTGAAATTCTTCTGGAATTTTGTGGATTTTTTCTGCAATTTTGTGGATTTTTTTCTACAATTTGTGGGATTTTAACAAAATTTAGGGAATTTCGTGGGATTTTTCTGCCATTTTGTGGGATTTTGGTGGGAATTTTGTCAGATTTTACTGGAATTTGGTGGGATTTTTTTGTTAGTGCAGAAGACAATGGATATTTTGCAAAACCTCCTTTCAAACAACAATACATCGATCAGCACAACAGAAAAGAGGAAGAGAAAATCTTCCCCAGTAAGAATAGAGCCAGAGTCCCACCGTTTTCCCCTCCACTTTCATTTCTTTTCTCCATTTAGAGGCAAACCTTCCATCTCCAAAAGCTTCCATCTCTCACTTCCTGATGCCGTTTGCCACCCTTTAGCCTCGACCCCCACGGATCTGAGTGCTGTCCATGTGGGGCTGGGGATGCTCAGCCTGGAAAGAGAAGGGGCTGGGGAGGCCTCCCTGCAGCTCTAGGAAAGATGGGCACAGAGAGGAGAAGGCTTTCAACTGCAGGAGTGAGATTGAAGTTGGATCTAATGCAGCTGCTCTTTTCCACTCAGGCTGCTGGGCCACTGGCCCAGGCTGGGCACAGAGGCTGGGGATGCTCCATCCTTGGCAACATCCAAGGCCAGCTGGGAGCAGGGCTCTGAGCAACCTGTTCTGGGGGAAGACTGCTCAGCTTGGAACAAGATGGTCTTTAGGGTCCCTTCCAAGCCCAAGCACCCAGGGATTCCATCATTCTAGCATCTCCCTTGTCCACTTCAGCCTGGGCCTGGGCTCCTGGCACTGATGTCACAGTGCACGCTCCAGCTAGAACTTCCAGCATCCAGCAACGGCCACAACACAACCCTTGGCTCCTTGTGTCAGCACGCTCTTCACCCTGCTCCAGGCCTACCCCTGTCACCTTGTTGTCACCTGCTCCCTCATACCCCCAGCAGTCCCAAAAGCTCCCCGTTGTGTGCATTTTGCTCTCCATCCCTGCAGGATGTCTGCATTTGCTCCAGAGAAGGTATGGTACTATTCCACGGAGCTGGACAGCCTGCAGCTGCCTGGCTGGGCTGGAGCTCTGTGGGATAGTGTGGGAAAAGGACCCCACTAGGAGATTTTGCTACCTCTGCAGGCTGGCACAGACACAGAGGAGGAGATGGAGGTGGATACACAGATGGATACGGACGAGAAAATGGAAGTGGATGGAGAGGAGACGGGAGAGGAAGAGATGGATGTGGATGTGACAGAGGAAGAAATGGAGGTGGACGTGGAAGACAATATTGAGGAGATGGATATTGATGTAAAAGACGAGGAGGAGGACATGGTGTAGGGATGAAGAGCGATGCCAGCAGCAGAACAGGCAGGTGCTCCCCACAGGCAGAGTGGGGCCCCTGCTGCCAGCCTGGGGCTGGGCTGGGCACTCCCTGCTCAGGGACACGCTAGCCCATGCACTGGATTCTGCTGGCCATCCCTGGCCTGGCCTGGGCTTGCTTTGGGCCACACAAGCCCTGTTCCAGTGCCTGGGCCACAGCCCCCAGCCCCAGCCAGCCTCACTTCTGGCAGCAGAGTCCCACTGTGCCAGTGTCCCAGCCTGGCAGCACATGGAACACCCCTCCATGCCTGCCTGCACTGACTGTGCTACTTGTTTTTCTTCCAGGACTGAGGCACATCCCGGACACAGATGCCACCCTGCTGTATATACGTTTTACAGTTGTTGTGTTCTGATAGACGTTTTAGGGTTTGCTGTAGTGTTCTGTAAATACGTTTCATGTAGTTTTGTTAGATATGTTCTTAGGTAAATAGGTTCTATAGTTTATTGTTGTTGTTGTTACCAAGGCTTGGATGTCCCTGCGGGAGCTGGCACAGCCACCCCAGGAGTGGGCTCCCTGTGCACAGGGGGTCCCACTGACAGAGCTCACCCTCTCCTTGCAGTTTCTCTGCACACACTTGGTAGCTGGAGGGGCAAATCCCAGTGGGCCCTGACCCATGGCATCCCACATGGGAGCAGGGCTCAGCCTCATCCATGGCTCTTCCCTGGCTAGCCCCAGGGCTAAGGAGGCTGCACTGGGCTGCGGGCAGCCTGCTTCCTGGGCACCCTGAGGGGCTGGAGCCAGCCTGGAGGGAGCCTCAGCACAGGGGCCTCTGGCCCACATGCACCAAGATTTCCTTTGGAAACCCCCTCTCTCACCACACTCTGCTACAAGCACAACATCAATTGTTCCTCCTAGTTAAAGGGGAGACCTTAATTGGCACAAATTTGTCCCTTGGACTTTCTAGCCCAGCAAATGTCAGCACTTGTAATCCCTGTTCTGCACTCCCTGCTCGGGCATCAAAACATTGGAACCTGCCAGAACATCTTGAATTAGCACCAACCTGCAGAGGGCTACAGGGGGAGAACAACCCCCAACCACACAGGGACATTGATGGGCTGGGGCAGAGCTGAAACTAAAGTATTTTAATGCCAAGAGACAGGATTTTTTATTGCTGAATTCATTCTCCCAGGACAAGAATGAAAGCTTTCAGTCTCCTCACCTGCCACACGTCTATTGCCAAGGTTTGCTTCTGGGTTACGACTGATTTTTATTCATCTCTTCAGAACTCTGATGCTCTTCCTGCCTAAGGTGCAGAGATGATATTTCAGCTATTTCAGAGCCAGGTGAGCTCAGCACAGCTTGTGCAACACACAGAATTTCCAGACCCACAGATTCAGGCCATGCAAACTGATACTTTTTCATCTCTGTGCAAAGATCACTGCAAGGATGTCAGTGATGTGCCACACACTGCTCAGAGCTGTCCCTTCTATCCAGCTCTCCCCAGTCACTTCACACACTTCACTCCAAGCACTTTCTGATAGAGTTCAGTAGCACATGGGATTTCATCCTGGCTTTTCTTCCTTTTCTCCTGAGCTGTCTCCAGACACCGTGTGTGGGCACTGCAGCAGCATGAACGTGGCACCTCCCTGACACTGAGATTCATGTCACAACTTTTCATCCAAAGCAGCAAAGAAATGATTCCCACTGGCTCCCACACGGCTCCCTGGCAAGTTGTGCTGCTGCAGCTCCAGCACCAGCCCTGGTGCACAGCAATTTCAGGAGGAGACACACCAAAGGAATCAGCCATTCCCAGAGAAGAAACATCTGTTTGCATGGCCCAAATCCCCACAACACTGCAGACTGTGGTGACCCTGCACACTCTGCATTTGCACTTCAGCCTCTGTGCCTCACTTTTCCTCTCACTAAAGTCCCCCCAGTTTCCCTCATGCTCACATTCCCAAGAGAATTCAAAGCAGCATTAGGAGCAGGGAGTGATGATGGGAGCTGTCCCAAGGCTCAACAAAATTTCTCAGGCCTGACAATTCTAGCCAAGGACAGAGGAAAAACCTGCATGGAAGAGGTGTGAAATCAAAGCAGTCATCAAATTTAGGTAGAATGAGAGAAGCTGAAGAGCTTTTCAATGTTTGCAACAAGATTAGCAGCTCCAGGCACAGGAGGGATGCGACATTTTCCCCACTGTAACAACTCTGGGATGCAAATTGCATCTCAAATCCTTCTCCCCAGCTCTGGGACTTGTTCAGCCACCAACATGGTGCTGAATTTTTCAAGCAAAGTGGAAGCTGGTCAGAGAGGTGGCTTGCAAATCCAAATCACAGAGGACAGCTTGGAAGCAGCAGCCAGAGCAAAGAGAGGCAGAGCCTGGCCCTGGGGTGCAGCACAGCCACACAACACATGCCTGAAACTCTGAGAAATGAAAGAATTTGCCACAGGAGATACAGAAGGTACTTGATGGAATCCCTGCCTCCTTCATGATGCATCAGCATGCCGGAGAACACAAGGACGAAGATTAGAGCACCTTCTGCTGCTGCTGCTTCCATCTCCTGAGTCAAGTCTCACCAAAATCTCTCACTCTTGGGCATTCCCAAAGCCTCAGATTCACTCAGTCCTTGCAGGATTTCAGTGCTGAGGAACATGATGGGAGATAAAGGCACTTGCAGACACCAGAGATGCATTTTCTGCCTGAGGTGCATTTCACTGCCCAGCGTAGCTCCTCTAAAACCATTCCAATCAGCCCCTTGGACAGCACCAAGCCAGCAGCAGAACATCAGCGCCTGAAAATGCTTGGAAATGCCATTCTTTGAGATTTCTCTCCAGCTCTCCCATTTCATGGTGCCATTGCAGGGCTTTATCCCATCACTCAGCACTTGCAGCAAGTCTTGGCAACCAGCTTCAAATGGATTTTTAGTGCTGAGCAAATAAGAGGCAATTTGACTTTTCTCCGGTGAATGAAATTTCACCTCAATCAGATGAACTCTGTGTTCTGTGATTGGCCATGTATAGAGCAATGGCTAGCTAGCAAAGGTCATGTTCCCATGCAGCAATTAGCTGAGAAAGAATTAAATAACAATAGAGTACCGTTGGTTTGAGACGTTGGAAGGTCAGAAAGACCTTAGTGATAACTGTTAACTGAGAACAGGACACTGTGATCAGAAGAATGAGAATTCAGCACAAATGAGAGACCACAAGAATGTGGGACTAGGTGGAGTCAAGCTTAAATATCCAAGAATGAGCTTGCTTTTGCACTATGTATGAGCCTAATTATTGATGCTATATAAGTGGTTTTAGAGTTGCCAATAAATGAGACTTGCTGATCATTCATATTGAGTGCTGCATTTCTCCCGCCGAACTCATCAAATGGCGCCCGAACAGCAGGGACCTTTGGGACCTTTGGGACCTTTGGAACCTTTGGGACCTTCGGGACCGTTGGGACCTTTGGAACCTTTGGGACCTTTGGGACCTTTGGAACCTTTGGAACCTTTGGGACCTTTGGAACCTTTGGGACCTTTGGGACCTTTGGAACCTTTGGAACCTTTGGGACCTTTGGGACCTTTGGGACCTTTGGGACCTTTGGAACCTTTGGGACCTTTGGGACCTTTAGAACCTTTGGGACCTTTGGGACCTTTGGGACCTTTGGGACCTTTGGAACCTTTGGGACCTTTGGGACCTTTGGGACCTTTGGGACATTTGGGACCTTAAAAAGGAGTTGGGAGTTGGCCAAGGGAGTTGGTGACAGGGGACGGGTCCTCTGCAGCAAGGACGGTGAAACGCAACAGCTGTGCCGCGTTCCAGGCAACCTCACAGGAGAGTCCTGATCACACAGCAACGGTGCCGCGCCCAGGCGACCTCAGAGGAGAGTCCTGCCGTAACGTGCTGCTGAAACCTTGTAGGGGCTGCAACAGCGCTGACGGTAAGATGGAAAGGCAAGCAGCATATGATTTATTTACCTGCTTTTTAGAAAAGCGACAGGTTAAAGACTTTGATTTGCGCAAGGAGCTCCCTTGACTTCTTGCTTATGGGTATGCTCAGGGTTGTTTTCAGAATCCCCATACAGTCCATGAATTAAATGAGTGGCGAAAATTTGGAGATAAATTGTGGGAAGCTACTTTAGATGATGATAAAACTGCTAAAAAATTGAGAAAACTGTGGCGGACAGTTCATAATGTTCTTTTGCAGTATCAGGCTGAACAGGCAGCTGCCACAAAAGCATCTGCACCTATGTCAAAAAATAGATTATTAGAGGGAATTAATGAGTGTCCATTGCCACCCGCCACGAACACAGTAATCTTGACCCCCCCCACGCAGTCACTGTCCTCTGCTGCAGCTGCTAATCCTTTTGTGCCATCTCCAATTCCTTCACCTACTAACCTTGATTCTGGAACGGAGCCTTCGGCACCGTTACCATCCTCCCCTATGGGAAATAAATCTGTCCCTGGGGTAGGGCGTGAGTTAGGTGAGGCTATTGCACGGGAAAGAAGGGAGACATGGGCTACGTTGGCACGGAATATTTTGCAAGAAGGAGATCAGGAAATAGCAGATGTTGTATTGGAAGTAGCATGTCCTGTAACCTTTGCACCGATGCAAGGGGGAGGAATACAAGCTCCAATTACAGCTTTAGATTGGAAATGGTTATCACAGTTGTGATCTACAGTCAGTCAGTTTGGAGTGACCAGTGAACCGGTTAGACAGATGATTGATTATTTGTGGGGTACACAGATTTTGTTGCCTGCAGATTGTAGGAGTATTATGAAATTGATTCTTAGTCAGCATCAGCAGTTGTTGTTTAATGCACACTGGCAAGCTTATTGCCAAGAAAGTGTAAATGTGCGAAGACAGGCAGGTGATCCACTGCATGGGCTAACTTTGGAAGAATTTATGGGATTAGGAGCATATAGTCAAGTGGAAGCACAAGCTATTTTGGGGCCAGATAAGTTGAGAGAAGGAATGCGGTTGGCACGAGCTGCATTTGATCGGATTAAGGAGCCAGGAGGTATTCCATCTTATATAGGTATTAAACAAGGGCGAGATGAGCCATTTGGAGAATTTATTGATAATGCAGCTGCAGCTATAGAACAGGCAGGTGTTCCTGAATATATGAGGGAAGCATTATTAAAACAATGTGCATTACAGAATTGTAATCCAGCAACCAGGTCAGTTTTAAATTCCCTAAATGCTAATTGGACTATTGAAGAGGCATTAGAAAGGATGTCTAATATACCGGTGGGCTCACAGGCAATGTTAGCCCAGGCAATTAAAGAACTAGCATCAAATCAGAGTCAGGTTTTAGCAGCTCTTGCACCCCTACAAGCAGCTACAACCAACAATGGCAGGATTCCAGCCTCCCGATTCAAATGTTTTTGCTGTGGCAACCTTGGACATATTCGGAAGGAATGTACTGTACCATCTGTTTGGTGCAATCAGTGTCGCTCCAATACCCACACTGATAGTGTTTGCCGCTGGAGATCGGGAAACGGGAAGGTCAGCGCGAGAAGCCGCCGCGCCAGGACACAAATAGCAGCTGCCAGAACATCAGTGCAACTTCCCTCCAGCCTGCCACAGCAGGGAGCCTCAGCCTGGACCTGGCAGCCTCAGTGACTGTGGATTTATTGACATCTCAGCCCTACAAGATTCCCACGGGAATTATGGGACCAGTGATAATAAATGGAAAAGCTGTGGGTGCAATAGTGTTGGGACGTTCATCTGCTAGTCTAATGGGATTGTTTATTTTACCTGGAGTAATTGATGTGGACTATTCTGGTGAAATATATATCATGGCACATACACTGGCACCACCAGCCAGAATTGATAAGGGACAGTGAATTGCACAACTGGTGCCACTACCACAATATACCCATCAATTGACACCAAATTTTCACCACTGAAAAATCAATTACAGGGTACGGGTGGATTTGGTTCTACAGGAGGACTTACATTGCTTACCCTGGGCTTAAACACTCGACCCAAGCGAAAAGTTGTTCCCAATTATAACGGAGAATCCCACCAATTAGAAGGACTATTGGATACTGGGGCAGACTCAAGTATTGTTGCTCCACAGTATTGGCCCCAGGAATGGCCTTTGTTGTCCAGTATGGTTACTGTTACAGGGGTGGGAGGCTAACTTTGGCAAAAAGGTCTCCTCAAATCCAGATTCAATTAGATGGGAAGGTCATTAATTCTGTTTTGTCAATTGTTCCATTACCAGACAAGGTTCAATGTCTAATAGGGCAAGATATTTTGTCCCAACTTGGTGTCATTTTGACCAATGAGCACCCTTTAGAATAGAGGCCATTGTTTGGACTTTCCCACTCCCATTTAAATGGATAATTCAGGAACCAGTATGGGTTGAACAGTGGCCTTTAAAAAGGGAAAGTCTGCAACAAGCTCATCTATTAGTGCTGGAACAATATCAACAAGGACATTTAAAGTTGTCAACAAGTCCTTGGAATACCCCCTTTTTTGTTATAAAAAAGAAATCTGGAAATATCGATTGCTGCATGACTTATGTGCAGTAAATGAACAAATGGAGCCAATGGGGGCACTACAACCTGGTTTGCCCAATCCTGCAATGTTGCCAAGAGATTGGCCCTTGTTAATAATTGATTTAAAGGACTGTTTATTCACCATCTCACTGCATGAACAGGATACTTGCAGATTTGCTTTTACCTTGCCCTCATTAAATCGAGCAGAACCAGACAAGAGATTTGAATGGACAGTTTTACCACAGGGTATGCGTAATTCTCCTACCTTGTGCCAGCTTTATGTTGATAATGCTTTGCAGCCACTACGTGTTCGATGGCCTACAACCATTATTTATCACTATATGGATGATATTCTTTTTGCTCAGTCACAACCTTTTGCCGATAAACAAGTTAAGGACATTCAAACACAACTACTTCAGAATGGACTGGTTGTTGCACCTGAGAAAATACAGCAGTCATCCCCATGGAAATATCTCGGGGGGACTTGAACTGAGCAGTATGTTGCCCCTAAGAAACTGTCATTGAACACGTCACTTCATACTGTTCATGATGCTCAGCGATTGCTGGGGGATTTGCAATGGCTTAAACCTGTTGTGGGTATTCCTAATGAACTTTCACAATCCTTATGACCTTTGTTGAAAGGTACTGATCCTACAGCACCTATACAGGTCACCAGTGAACAACAAGAAGCTCTCAATAAAATAATGGACGGTATCCAGACAGGTGTTGTTCGTAGGCCAGATCCAGACTTGGACATTAACTTTACTGTATGGTTTGGACCTCAACATCTCATCGGTGCTTTAACACAGCAACAAAAGAAAACAGGGGAGATATGGGTATTAGAGTGGTTGTTGCCACCACTACAACAGAGACATACCTTAATTCAAAAAACTGAAATTTTAGCAGATTTAATAAAACAAAGGTAGAAGCGATTGTGACAAATTATGGGTGCAGATCCAGCTGTCATTCAGATACCAATAAAAAAGGACACTTTAGACTGGTATTTAATTCACAGTTCCACACTGCAAGAAGCATTGCTTGACAACAGCAGTGTGGTCAGTACTGGGGAGGTGCCTCGAATAACACTACGATGGATAGGCCAGCAGAATTGGATTGAAAAGCCCAAACGATCATTTGTGCCGTTACCAGGGGCATCAACGGTGTTCACTGATGCTGGAAAGAAATCTCGCACAGCTGCTGCTACATGGCAAAATTCACAAGGACAATAGAATCATCACATTATTCCAGCTCAAAAGGAGGACACATTACAAACTCTGGAATTAGTCCCTGTTGTTTGGGTTTTGGTGCAGTTTAAGGGTCCTGTTAATGTGGTAACTGATTCTTTATATGTTGCAGGAGTGAGTGAACGTATTGAAAAAGCAGACATAAAGGAAGTAAAAAATCCTCGTTTATATGAACTGTTTTTGCAGCTTCAAAGAGCAGTAAAGTTGAGGACTGCTGCCTTTGCTATTATCCATATTTGTAGTCACAAATGGGATGTGGGTTTAGGAGAAAGAAATGCTAGGGCAGACCAATTGGTCTATAAAGATCCAAAAACAGGACTGTGGGGAGGTCCCAGCAAGGTACTCTATTGGGGACGTGGTTATCTTTGTGTGTCTACCCCCACAGGGCCTGTCTGGGTGCCGAGCCGATGGACTAAACCTGCTGATCCCAGGGATTTACCTTCAGCTGATCCAGAAAATTCTGCAGATACTTCTCGCTCTCTGCCAGCAACATAGAGACGGGATCTGATGGACTCTCACCTGAAAATCTTGTATACAGTACCAGAGTGTGAATGTTATCCTTTTGTATGTTACATTTGTAAAGTGTGTAAATAAAAGTGGTGGGCACATTCTAAGTGGGGTCGATCCCCAAGAGGGATTTGTACAGAGTGTTACAACTTTGAAAGAAATTTGACTGAGGTTGCATTACAGGAAGGTATACAAACAGGACAATTTGAAAAAGGATCTGATAGATGGTGGGAGATTTTTGCTTTTGGGATTAATCCAGAAAATTATTGTTATCATCCGAATACCCCTTTGCCGTATATTATTGAAATAACCACAATACGCTCTCATAAAACACTGACACAGGTCAGGTGTGATATTCCAGGGGTAAAAAATAAAAATTGGGAGCAATTCTTAAAATGGCAGTCTCAAGAGAAAGGGTCTTTCCCTGAAAGTTATCCCTGCTGCTGAGAAGATGGAACAGCCCGTGGTTCGAAGCAACAGAATCGACCCGCGAGGCAGAGGGGTAAAAGAAAAGGGAAGCAAGATCTCCCATGGGATCCAGCCAAGATGCTGGCTGAACTGCCACAATCTTTTTAAAGTTCTTAAAGGACTATCTCTGATCCGGTTGTTATGGTGGTTTACCATGATAAAGGGAAATGAAGGGCTCTTGATTGACATTGATGAGAGACAAAATATGTGGATAATGTGGGCCAATCAAACTGGACAGGATAATTTTTGCCTTTCAATGGCCACCCCTTCAGATCCTTTTCGAACTTGTTTAGTGGGTGCACCTTTAGAGGATTCACTCAATGCCACAATGTTTAAAAAATGGACAAAGAATTGGAAAACACCCAAGGAAGCAAACAAAACATTATGTGAAATCCCATCAGGTAAATTCACGATCAATATTTGTGACACAGGTTTAATCCCAGCAAATCCCATTGGTGCTCAAAATTAGTACATTGCTGCAGGTTTAAATGTTACCGGGTCAGAATCACAAGAGTTAAGACTGTTAGGCTCAGCCCCTAGCAATTATTGTTTAACTTTTGTCAATTGGGCTAGGAACAATCATGCAAAAAGGTCTCATGGGCCAAATTGTACAAATGTTTCTCCACAAAATTTGCTGTATTTGCAGAATAACGATGCATACTGTGGCAATTGGTCTCACAAGGTAAATTCTAGCAGTTCACCTCTGCAATTACCACCTGGTATTTTTCTAATCTGTGGAGATCGTGCATGGCAAGGACTGCCAGCAAACATTTATGGAGGGCCTTGTTATTTTGGGAAATTGACATTGTTTGCACCCACTATACAGCAACTATGAGGAGCCAATAGAACCAGGTTACGAACAAAAAGAAGTGTGTTCCAATTGGGGCCAGAATGCAAGGATCAGGTTGAACTTTGGGAACGTCCTACAGTGATTGTGTCATCTGTTTTTACACCTGGAGTATCTAGTGCTCAAACCTTAACACAGTTACGACGACTGGCATGTTGGACACGAAAACAGTTTAATATTACATCAAAGGTTTTGTCTGATTTGCTTTTGGAAATGAACAGTGTTAGGCATGCTGTATTGCAGAATAGAGCTGCTATTGATTTTTTGCTATTAGCACAGGGCCACGGCTGTGAAGACTTTGATGGGATGTGTTGCATGAATATTTCTGACCATTCAGTGTCTATTCATGCTCATCTCCGACAACTACAGGACAATATGAAAATATTAACCATGGAAACAAATCCATTAGAGGAATGGTTTCAATCCCTAGGTCTCACAGGATGGTTAAAATATTTGGCACAAATGGCAATTGTTGTTATATTGATCATTGTGATTGTGCTACTGTTTATTCCTTGCATACTGCAATGCTTGCAAAACATGATGAAAAGGGCTACTTCTACAGTTTTGTTAGTACAAAAAGAAAACAGGGGAATTACAGAGGAATGGCTAGAGAGCAAAGGTCATGTTCCCATGCAGCAGTTAGCTGGGAAAGAATGAGACAATAGAGTACAGTTGGTGTGAGATGTTGCAAGGTCAGGAAGGCCTTAGTGATAACTGTTAACTGAGAACAGGACGCTGTGATCAGAAGAATGTGAATTCAGCATAGATGAGCGATCACAGGAATGTTGAATTAGGTGGAGTTGACCTTAAATAAAAATATCCAATAATGAGCTTGCTTTTGCACTATGTATGAGCCTAATTATTGATGCTATATAAGTGGTTTTAGAGTTACCAATAAATGAGACTTGCTGATCATTCATGTTGAGTGCTGCATTTCTCCCGCCAAACTCATCATTTAGGTCCAAGTTTCAAACTGCAAAATTTTTACACTCAAGACACAGTCATGAAGAACATGTATTTCAATTTTCTATTCCTTTAACTGCAGTGTAAAATATCTTAATATTGGAAAACATCCATAAAATCTCTCAAGGAAGGCAGCTAATGGATCCTTTTCACTAGCACGTGAACAAACTAAGGAACTAAAATCAAAGCTGAGTTCTCTTTTTCAAAAGATCAGTTACCTCTTTCTTACTCCAGTGTTATAGAAGATTTTTCACTACACATTTGGGGGTAATTTTTATCTTTCATATTTTTGGGGGGGGTTTTTTTGCTTGCTTTTGTTGTTTTTGTTGGTTTTTTTTACAGAAAACATGTCCTAGAAAAGGCATGTCCTTTGCTCCTGGTTCCCGTGTGGAGCAGCTCCCTTCCCGCTGGCTGAGCTGCTCAGGCAGAGCCCGGCAGCTCCTGGCCCTGCAGGGCTGAGGCTTTTCCCCGTTGCTGGGCACAGACTGATGGAGCAGCAGTGCTGAACATGGGCACACGCAGAGGGAGCAGAGCAGCTGCCTTTGCCCACCTGAAGCTCCAAGGCCAAACTCTGAGCAGGCACGGCTGCAAGAGACTCGCAGGCTCCCTGTTGGCTCTGCTGCCCCACTTGTGCCCGGCCCAGCTCTGCGGGAGGCAGAGGGAGAACAAGGGGCAGCTCCCTCCCAGCCCCAGCCCAGGGACCCCTCCAGCCCCGGGCCTTGGGGCACTGTCAGCACCCGCTACTCCAGCCACGGCTTCTGCTGGCACTGACAGCAACAACCAAACTGGGGCTGGTCCCGAGGGAGCAGCAGCAGTGCCTGGATCTGATCCCTCAGTCTGGGGCAGCCCCCTGGGGGAACAGAGGGCACAGCAAGAGGGACAAAACCAGTCAAGGTCAGAGACTGGGAAGAGCCAGAGCTGGGAGCAGGAACAGCTGCTTCATTAAATCCTGGAGAAAGCTCTTGGCTGGTTCAAAGCACTGAAAGGTGTGAAGAGCAGAGAGGAGGCCACACCAAACAATGCTCCTGTTTTCACATTTCCCCTCCCCGTGTCCCAGAAGGAATTGAATGAACTTATTCTTCTCTCCCAGTTGTCTCCTTCAGCTTGAGCAGCTCAGCACCGGGAGCTGAAGGAGCTGAAGCCTCAGGCCACAAGAGCTGAGCAAGAGGGGGCTTTTGGACTAAAGTAATGCTGCTAAGTAATGGACCTAGCTGAATGCAGCAGATAGAATCCTGGTATTATAGAATCCATTCTGCTGGAAAAGACCTCTGAGTTCATCCAGTCCAGCCAGTCACCCAGCAGTGTCAAGCCCCCCACTAAACCTCGTTTCTGAAGTGCCAAGGTCTGCACAACAGGCCCTGAGTGAGGCCTGAACAACAGGCCCTGAGCCAAAGGTGATCTCTGAATGAACCTTCCAGCCAAAGGTTACCTGTCCATCTGCTCATTACTGAAATATTCATGGTCATGAACACTGTGATAGATGTATCCACTCATCAATGAAACATGGATTGACCTTTCTGTGTTTAGAAGCCAGACAAGGCCATGAAATCCCACATCTGGCCTTGTTTGGGGTGTATGGTCAGGGTCGACTCCCTTGGTTCCTCCTTGAGGCCTGGCCAGGCTTTGGTAGGGAACAAAGAGGAGGATGAAACCAGATGTTCCCACACCAGAAGTGCTGTCAGTTTGTTTATTCAGCACTATAAAGCTGGGCCCTCTCTCACAGCGGGGTTGGAGCCTCACCTGTGGCTGGAGGCACCTGCAGCAATTCCCAGTGTCTGGAGTGGCTCTCCAGCCCTTGGCTGTGACAGCTTCCCCAGCTGATGGGTGGATCTGGGGATGGCAAAGTCTGAGGGGAACTGGTGCTGGATCTTTGTTAATCCCTGCAGGCAATCTTTGGCACTGATGATTGGATTCATTGTTGAGCTGCTCCTTTTGTCATCTTTTGCTGCTTGGAGCTGCAGTAAGTGACACTGATTCCTTCAGGTGGTGTTTGTGCCTTTGGTGCTGACTCTGCCCGCTGCTGAAACAAAACTGGCAAAGTCTAGCCAGATCACAACAAAATGTCACTTTTAAAATGTAAATGTAAGGAATCAGTCCCATCTGTAATTCCCAGAAGGGAAGCTCTCCCCAGAGTTCGCTGGCTCTGGAGTGGGGCTGAGGTCGGAGCACCGTGCGAGCAGTGGGGCAGTCGGTTAAAAGAGGCTGAACTGCTGGATGTCTTAAAATGCATCCAAACATTGCATATGGGAAAATGAAAAGAACTCATGGGTTTGGGAAGACGAGGATGGATTTTGTTAACAGCACCAAGAGAAGGAACAATTGTTTTCAGAATGCTCCCACGTGGAGTGACAGAAGAAGGTTTTAGTCTTTAGCTCAGGTTTGTTTGTCCAAGTAAAATAATAATAACAATAACAATAATAATAGTAATAACAACACAATAATATATATTTATATATATAACTAAAAATCAAAAATGTGAAATAATGCTGACAATTCCAATTTGTTACCTTTGGCTGCTCACTGTAACACTAAAATACCCTACAAAACAGGACTAGCAAAGACCCAAATGTCAATGGTAAACATTGTGAACTGTATACAAGGAATATAGGAGGAAGGGATAAAACTGGCAATTTTTATAGGGTTTGGTGATGCTGTGATGTGGAATGCTTTGTCTGTTCCTGTGAAAAACACAGTGATTAAGACTGCTGCGTTTTTCATGTACCACACGATCTACAAGCTAGAGGATTGGTTGAACAATTGTTAAAAGAGCAGTTGATAAAATGAGGAGATGGGAACCTGTCCCGGTAGAGAACCCATCTCCCAGATGGGCTCCATGCCCTTAACAATGGGCCCACTGGGAAATGGAAACCCCTGGGTGTGCACGGCTGCACCCAATTTGCAAACACAGCCATGGACAGTGAGACTTGGACTGCCTGGGAAATTGTTCTGGCTGTGATGGCCCCTGCCAGGGCCAGCCCAGAGGCTGCAGGGCTGGACCTTCATGCACTGGAATTCATTAGGAGAAATCAGAAGCAAATGAGAGTTTACAATACAGGAATAAGAATTCAGATTCCTCCAGGACACTTTGGTTTGATAACTGCTCATTGGAGCTTGGCCTTGCAAAGGGTTCATGTCACGGGAGGAGGAATTGATGCAGATTATCAAGGAGAAATTGAAGTAAGTCTGTTAAACAATAGTGAACAAGATTTGATTGTTCAACCCCATGACAAGGTAGAAGAAATATTGATATCGCAATTGAAAAAATAATTGTGAAGAAAGAATATCCACTTCAAATTGCCTCCATTTGTGGATAAAAAGAGTTTGGACCCAGCAGTCCTAATAAAGGAGCCAGAGTGTGGGTCCAGAGGCCAAATGGCCCTCCCAAGCCAGCTGAAGGAACAGCTCTGGGCAAAGACTACACTGTTTGAATCCTGAGACCTGAGCAGGAACAATGGGAATATGTCCCTGCAGCCAAGTGTTCTCTGCCAGAACAAGTCGATGGGATGGGATATTGTTTTACAGACCCTGCCAGACCAAATCTCCCTGTTTGCCCCAACGGCCCCTTTGGAAAATGCTCAGGTCCACGGGGCTCCATGTGAAGGCTGATGTGACCCTGAGGGACTTCCACACCAATTCCAGCCAGGAGCCTGGCTGTCCCTCCGGGACTGGGACCCGGCACCTCTCCAGCCGAAGGGGAAAGGACCCCAGCAAGCCTTGTTATCCACAGACAGCGCGGTAAAGCTGAACAGCAAAGGACCTTGGGGACATTATTCTGGAATACAAAAGGTGCCAGCTCCATGGACAACAGAATTATTGTTCCTAACGTGAATGAGGGTGAGGAAAAAGAATGAGTAAGCTTGTGATGGTAAAGCACAGAAATCCTTTCACATTGTGGCCTCCAACTAGAACAGGGCTTGGTTTCTCCGGAAGGGAAATCTCAGTCAATCCTGTAAAACTGATAATTGCATTCCTGTGTTCCACAGCACAGTTTTCTGTCAGTGTCCCTGCACTGGATCCGTTACAAGTCAGAGCCCATTGACAGAGTTTTGGCCACCCCACAGGGTGAGCCCTCCGAGGGAACCCCATTCCTCCCAACCTGAGCTGAGAACATACCCAGCAATTAGTTACATTGAGTATTTTGGCTACTTTGAGCTTTAAATTTTCAAAATAATTTTGATGACTAATGCCTTGATTAAACTTCAGAGGTGTTTCTGGCAAACAAAGATCCTGGCTGACTCTCAAGATACAACTTACAGGTGTTGGGGGTTAGGTGTCATTTTTTTTCTATTTAGTTCTGGCTTGCCTGTGGAATTTTTACTCATGACTTGCAGGGAAAACTTAACTGCGGGTACCTGGTGGGTGCTTGAGGAAAAACAAAGAGTTTGGCTGGGCCCAGGGGGGGAAGGGGGCAGGAAAAGGGGAGGGTGGGGACAGTTTGGTGTCTTCTTCAGCTTCAGAGAAGAACACTTTGGGTGCAGAGCTGTTGTGGTGGGGAGAAGGGAATTTCGCCATCACCCAGATGGAGCTGCTGCTTCTTCTCCTTCTTCCCTCTTCCTTGGTGGCCTCGCACCCCCTGTCCTGCCGGGACGTGTGGCAGTGCCAGCCACCGCCACGGAGCTGCTGATCCACCTCAGCCACTGGCCCGGGATCTCAGCTCATCCCTGCTGTTCCCAGCTGAGTGTTCCTCAGAGCCCTGCAGGAGCACCAGCACTGACTGCCAACTCGAGGGGGTTTGTGAAACAAAGCCTCTCCTCCATCCTTTCCCGTCTCAGCCCAGAAAGCTGTCACGGGGTCCCTGGCTCTGTTTTCTTGCTAACGCTGTAGTTATTGTTGTTTGTTTGCCTGGTTATAAATATTAGTAAAGAACTGTTATTCCTATCCCCAGATCTCTGCCTGAGAGCCCCTTGATTTCAAGATTATCATAATTTGGAGGGAGGGGGTCTACATTTTTCATTCCAAGGGAGGCTCCTGCCCTCCCTAGCAGACACCTGTCTCCAAAAACCGAGACATTTCCATGAGTAAATTTTACAAAGTTTTCAATAAAATTCTTATTGATAAATTTGACTCCATTTCATTTCTAACAAGCTGTTCCTAAAGATCCCGTCAGGCTGTCTTAGACACTTTGGGCAAGGGATTCCTTCCAAGCTGGGCCACTTGGGGGGGGATGGGGGCGGCCCCAGGGCGGAGGGCAGGGTGTGCAAGGGCCCTTTGTGACACGCTGCAGCACGGTCACCGTGGGATGGTGGCAACAGGAGCAGATGTCAAAGGGCCCTTTGTGACACGTGCTGCCATAGGAGCTGGCGGTGACAGGGCCACGCCACAGTGCTCGGTGCACGCGACGGGTCAGGACGCGCCAGAGCGGTGCTGTGAGGAGCCCCCACACAGCGCACTCCTTTGTGTCGGACCTGGAGCTTTTCTGAAGCACTATTACTGCAGGTGACCTCGAGGCCAGACCACAGGTCTTGCTGACCTGTGGCCTTGCTGACCCTTCCTTCTTAAGGTTCTCTTGAGGGCAGACCGTGGGACTTGGTGACCCGGAGCTTTTCCGACGTGTCGCCCATCCCTGCAGTCTCTGCCCTTGAGACCAGACCACAATCCCTGTCGAGGAGCCTCCCTGTCCTTGTGGCAGGAGCCCTCAAGACCCAAGTGCAGGACTCGCTGTCTTGCAATCTTGCCAGGACTTGAGTCTTGCAGGTGCCTTCCAGGCACGACTGCAGGACTTGCTGACTCTGAGCTTTTCCGAGCCATCTCTCCTGCAAGCAGCCAGAAATCCAGTCACTGCCATGGAGCAGAGACCCCCAAGAGTGCCCAAGTTGGCCTGGCTTGAGGAGCAGGAAGAAGAAGGCTCTGGAGCTGTCCTGGCACAGGAGTCTGAAGAGGTGCAGGAGTTCCAGGCACCACAGGAGGGTGAGTTGCAGAGCTCGGCCTTAGGGCTAGTGCCTGTTGCCAGCTTGGCCCCATCCCATTCCATGCCATGCCATCCCCTGGTGCTGTTCCTATGGAAAGGATTGGAGAGTCTGGAAGATTTGGAGCAGCGACCCCCAAGAGTGCCCAAACTGGCCTGGGTGGAGGAGGAGGAGGAGGAAGAGGAAGAAGGTCCTGGAGCTGCCCCAGCACCAGAGACCGAAGAGGTGCAGCAGTTGCAGCCGCTGGAGGAGGGTGAGTGGCAGAGCTGGGCCACAGGGCTGGTGCCTGCGGCCATCTTGGCCCCATCCCATCCCATTGCATCCCATCTCATCCCATCCCACACTGTCCTGTGGACACACACCCATGGACAGCACAAAAAAGGGGCTGGGGCTGCCCCCGCAGCAGTGGCCGTGCTGCATCCCCTGGGGCATCCCTAGAGTGTCCCTGCCTAGGGAACGCAGGGCTGGGCTGTGCTCTCCGGCCTCTCCCGCAGCCCCTCAGCTCTGGCTGCTCTTTGCCAGATGCAGCCATGGACGGCACACAAGAGCAGGACACCGCCCGTGGCCGCTTCCGCAGAGCAGCGCAGGTACCTGCAGCCATCCCCACCTGCGCTGGGCCTGCTGGCACTGCTCAGCCCAGCACCGCACTTGGAGCACTCCATGCAACTTCCCTGCCTTCCTGCCCTTCTCCTACAGTTTCTTTACCAATACATCAAGAGAATTGGCAAGGAAGACACCAGACCTATGGACACTGAGGTCAAGACATCCTCAGAGGTCTTGGTAGAACAGAGCAGCGCTGCCCAGCTGGATCTGCTTGTAGAGACGGCTCTTTTCAATCCAGAGCAAGTAAGCAGCCTGTGGCCAGCCTTTGATCCTCCAGCAATTGCTTGGCTTTCCCAAGCCACACCTGCTGCTCACTTGGAGCTTTTGAGGCCATGGCAGTGGGCTGGAAGAGAAGCACTTGTCTGAGGAAGAAGCTGGGCACATTGCTGACTCCCTCTGCTAGCATTCCAAGTCTCCCTGTGCCTTCTCCAGGTGCCCGGCGTGGTGAGGTACATCCACCAGTGGCTCATGGCCAATGAGGCTGCTGAGCACAGGATGGACTGGGCCCTGATGCAAGTGGCCGAGGCAGAGCCCGATGATGTGGCCATCACTCTCCTGCGGGTGGCCCCAACGTGTGACAGGTATGGGGCCCAGCTGCCCCGAGGCCTCAGGGCTCCCCAGCCCATCACCCTGTACAGCCCGGCCCAGGGCTGTGAGCAACACAGAGTTCCAGGGCCCTCTGGCTGCTCCCTTTGCCAGCCCTGCTACAAAGTCGGCCCCCGAGCCTGATGCCGTGCTGCCAGCCTGCCCCTCAGGGGCCTGTCCCCACAGGGCTGGGCTGCCTGGCTGCTGCTGCCGCTCAGGGGCAGTGGGCATAGGCAGAGCTGGTGGCCAGCTCAGCTCCCCGCTGCTGCCCAGCCCACGGTGCTGTGTCTGACCCCGCAGAGCTGCTATGGCCATGTGGACGACCATCTTGCTCTCGCCCTGGATTTCAGAGGAAGTGACACCGCTCCTCATCAATGTGGTGGGGAGCTGGCCGCAGAAAAACCTGGGCACCTCTGATGGGGACAAGACGGCTGTCTTTTCCCTGACTGTGAGTTTCGGGAGCTGGCCTTTGCTCACCGCAAGGCCGGCCGCCTCTCCAGCAGCTCTGTTGCCTCCTTCCCCCACTGCATCTCCCTGCTTCAGGCACTGGCCACAAACCTGGCCTAGGGGCAGCTTCAGGGCCACCAGGCCCGCTGCTCCCCCTGCGTCTCCCCCGGCCTCTCCCTGCCACGCTCAGGCCCTGCCACACGGACGCCCCGGCACTGAGCGCTGTCTCGGGCTGCTTTGTCCTCTGCAGGCAACTCTGGTGATGTGGAAGATCCTCCAGGGGCCCTGTTGCCCACAGATCCTCACAGTCTATTTCCCCCGCCTCTTCGTGCATCTGCTCTTCCAAACGTACTTCAGTACTTTGTATATGACAGAGGACGTCCATACCTTCTGGAAGGAATGCCAGGAGCAACACGGCCTCTCCACCAGCCCCAACAGGTGCTCCATGCCACTCCTCCTGTCCCTGCCACTTCCCCAGCCTCGGAGCCAGCGCTCCCAGCGTTACCTGGGCTTTGCTGTGCACACAGGTTTGCAGTGCAGACCCTGAAGGCCCTGCTCTGCAGTCTCCACTTGGAGCATGTGGTGGTGGCAATGGAACGCAAGCGTGGCTGGGACACGCTGCTCTGTGCTGACACCCACCACTATGCCGTGGGTCTGCTGGCCAGGTGAGCCCCCCTTCTCCCCACTGCCTCTGGCATTTGTGCCCCCTGCCCGGGATGCCCCCCACAGTCCCCGTGGCCATGGGCCTGAGGGCCTCGTCACCGAGGGATGGCCAAGGAGACTGCAAAATGCTGCGAGAGGAACCTGTCCAGGAGCAGCCACATCTCAAGGGCCCAAATCGCCTCACAGGGTACTGGGGCAATAGGACAACTGTGTCCATCAGTCCTGGGAGAGGTTTCTCGCACCCTTGCTGAGACTCTTTCTGCCATTTTCCGCCTTCCAGGGTAATGCGCCGTGCATCCATCCACTTGTGCAAAGGCATCTTAAGCTACCTGCTTGAGGTGCTCAGCAAACCGTTGCCACTCTGGGATGTCTCTGCCATGGCATTCCTTGTGGAGGTGAGCCTGATGGCCAGCACTACCTCGCTCAGCTCCCTGCCAGCCCTGTCCCCTGCCATAGCCACAGATGCCTGGGATGGCACCTGCGCCCTGTGCTGCTGCCTGGGCCCAGCCCTGCGCACTTCCAGGCTCCTGCCGGCCAGCTCCCCTCTCACTGCCCTGTGCCTTTCAGCTCCTAGATTGCCTGGACTTGAGTGACTGTGGTGACAGCCTAATGGAGATCTTGTATAAGTACCTGTGGTACAATTCCACAGACATGCATCACCAGGTGCTCAGGGCTCTCCTCCTGCTAAGGGACCATCCCTCCATGGTGAGAAGGGGGCAGCAGCTGAAGTCGTGTGGGCAGCATGAGGCTGGGCAATGCTGTCCCTTGGCCTTGGCTGGCCTTTGCCTTGGGCACTGAGGCAGCTCCTCGCAGCTCTCCTGCCTCCTGCTTCAGCTGCCCGAGTGCTTTGGGACAGGCCTTTGGCCTCTGGGCCCTGCGGCAGCTGCCCGGGCTTTCACACCCTTGTGTTCTGCACAGGCCGAAAGAATGCAGAGCCTGACAGGAAGACTAGTGCACCTCCTGTGGGACTTGGACAGTGACGTGGCCAGGATGAGCACTGCTCTTCTGAGCCATATTTTCCTGAAAGAAGACACCCCAATATCCTGGCGCAGGGCCCTGCAGCTGGCTGAGCCGCTCCTGAAACTCCTGGACAATGTAAGGCTCTGTGCCCCAGCCACGGCCACTGCCTGCTGCCCGGACATTTTGTGCCCTGTGCATTTGCAGACCTGTGCCGATGTGGGCCATAAGAAGCCAATGATAAGGTCATTTTTCCTTCCTTCCTTTCATACAGCCTGATAGCCAGGTGCAGCTGCTCTCCATGTCTCTCCTTCGAAGAGTGATGTCTTCAGCAGAAGAAGAAGGAAGAAAGCCCCTGAAGGAACGAGTGTACCAGAGCCTGCTCCCACTCTTTTTCCACTGCCAAGATGAGAATCGGCATGTGGCAGAGGTGAGGACTCCTGGGCTGCTGCTGCGCCTTGGCAGGGGGCTCAGCTGCCTCCTGCCCTGACGCAGGCTTGCAGGCTGCAGCCTCCTCCAGCCCTTGGCACTGGGACACTCCTGTGCCCTGCCTTGTGGGGCCATTTGCGGCTCTCTGCTGCTCCCCAGGCCTCTCGGACAACGCTCCTTCGCGCGGCTGGCTTTCTGAAGAGGCCAGACCTGGAGAAAGCTGTGAGGAAGGAGAAGCTGTGGAAGTTTGCCAAGCTCGTGGTAAGGACAGCCTGGAAGTCCCAGCCTCAATCTACAGAAGCCCCCTGGCCCCGGTGCTCGGTGTGTGGGGCTGGCAGCTGTGCCCCTGCCCACTGCTGCAGCCGGGGGCCGCACGGCTTCTTCTCCAGCCGCCTGTGGCCCCGAGCCGGGTGCCGATGGAGCCCCAGCCCAGCGGGGCTGCGGGCCGGGCCGGCATCGCGGCTCCCCGGGCAGCAGACGGCCCTCTGCCCCCTCCAGAGCCCGGCGCCAGCGGCTGCTGGCCGGGCCTCAGGGATGGCCGGTCACGGGAGGCCGGGGCTGGCCGCAGGCAGCAGCGCCCAGCCGAGGGGCAGAGCCCACGCCAACCCTTCCCTCCTGCCGCTCTCTCCAGCTGGCCGACCACAGGATCCCCTTGGCCGAGCACCTGCGCCGGGCCCTGCAGTACCTGCAGGACCCACAGGAGACCCTGCGAGCGGCGGCCATCAGGGTCATCGGTGAGTCCCGAGCCCGGGCTCCCCGCCCCGCCCCGCCGCAGCTCGGCCCCAGCCCCGGCTGCTGCCCCGGCAGCGGAACCCGGGCCCGGCGCCCTGGAGCCCCGGCTGCCCTCGGGGCTGCTGCTGCCGGCCTCTGGCAGCCGTGCCCTTGGGCTGAGTCAGGATGCGGCAAGGGCCCGGGCTGAGCCCTGCCGGGGCAGGAGGCCGTGTGGCCACAGGGCTGGCAGCGCCGCTGGCAGGGAGCTGTGCTGCTGGGACCCTGACAGGCTCTGTGTTCTCAGGGATGGCCGGGGAGCAGCTGAGGGGGCAGCAGGCAGAGCTCCAGGTGTTGTGCAGAGGTGAGCCAGGGCAGCGGGCTGACAGCGGTGGCTGTCGGGGGCAGCTGCAAGCACTGGCCAGGCTGTGGAGGGCTCTGCTCCCTGTCCCGATGAGGGGCGGCGTGGGCAGAGCACAGTGAGATTTCAGGGCCACGTGGGGCATTTGTGGCCAGCAGCTTCGGGCTGACCCCCTTGGTCCCTGTTCCCTCCTGGCCAAGGCAAGAGCCGGCTGGCATGGCCCTGGCAGGGGGCTCTCGCTGGGCCCCCGCAGCTCTGGGATCTGACCGTGGCTCTGTTCGTCTCTCTTGCAGCCCTCGAACGCCTGATGGACGACAGAAGTGGTGCCGTGTCAGACCTGGCACTTGAGACGCTGTATGTCCTCCGGGCCATCCAGAGTGCCCGATATTCCATCCTCCAGAGGGTGCAAGACCAAATCCTCAGGGCATGGAGGACACGGCCTCGTCTGTCGGGCCTGGGCTGGCTGCGCTGCTGGAGATGTGCTCAAGGCTGATATGGGACATTCTGTTTGCTGGGGCCACCTGGGCCAGCCGGGAGTTTTTATTTCATAAGGATTGTTTTCTTCTATTTTTTTCTTTTTAGTATGTAAATAATATAGATAATGTTAGGTCTGAGAGGCTCTATCTTCTGGGGCCACATGGGCCATCTGTTATTTTTTTTTTCATAGAGATTATTCTTTTCTTCGTTTCGTTTCCATCTAGTATGTAAATAATATAGGATATGTTATAAACCACAAGAGTCCCAAGACCTTTCTTTTGCTGCCCAGGTTGTGTGGGGCATAGGGGAAGAGAGGGAAAAGGGTTCTTGTGCTCAGCAACCTGCCGGGGCGTGCAGTGGTGCAGGGGAAATGGCCAGAAGCCCCTTGGCCTTTGGTGGTTATGCTGAAGCCACAAGCCCTGTGGCAGGCAGGAAGCGCCATCTGTGTCCTGCTGCCCGTGTGTTGGTGCCGTGATGGCTGAGGAGCTGCTGGAGCTCCTGTGGGGCTGCGGCGCTGCTGCCGGGCCAGGCTGGGGGAGCCCCTGAGGGCACGGGGTGCTGGGAGGCCGTGAAGGGATGAGGGGCTGCGGAGGCCCAGATGGGACAAGGCAGTGGGAAGGCACGAGGGGGATGTGTGAGGGAGTGGGTGGCAGGAGGTTCCAAGGGGACAGAAGGCCCTGGAGGAGCCGGGGTGGTGGGAAGCCCTGAGGAATTGGGTGTCAGAGGCCATAAGCAGCCCCTGGGCAGCCGCCTGGTCCCTGACACCCGGCTGCTCCTGTGCTGCCCCAAAATGTCCCCCAGGCCTGCAGCAGAATGCCTGGAGGCTGGGACACCTCCCCAGCGGGAGGGTGGGGACAGCCCAAGGTGCCCAGGCTGGGCTGGCTGGGGACATGGAGGGCAGGGGGTGCTGCCAGGCCACGGCCACTGGGTGCCTCCAGGAAGGGGCAGTGGGCAGAGGCAGGGCTGGCGGCCAGCCCGGGCCCTCGCGGCTGCCCAGGCCACGCTGCTGTGACCGAGGCCCCCCTGACACAGAGCTCGGGGCCCACAGAGCTGCTGCCACCATGGGGAGGGTGGCGATGTCTCCTCCGGCAGGGCTGCCCAGTGGCTGCTGCCCAAGCGGCTCTGGAGCCCACAGAAACAGCAGCAGAGTGTGCCCAGGAACAGCAGCAGCCCCAACGTCGGCACCTGCGCACTGAGGCGTCCGCAGCAGCCGGGTGCCAAACAGGGAGAGGCTGTGGGCACAATTGCCTTTGCTTTGGCAAAAGGCTTCAGCAGAGTTGGCCACAATGGCTTTCTCTTCACTTGCAGCCTCACAGCAACGCTTGCCAGCTTCAGCTGCAGCCTGTGCCCGTGACTGACTTGGATGGCTGTGCTTGAGGGCGAGCTTGCCTTCCACACTCAGGTGTCCCAAGGCAGAGGCACTGGCACCATCCTGAGAAAGAGAGAGAGAGAGAGAGAGAGTCTGACGGGGCAGGAGCCCTATGCTGCAGCTGCCCTCCCTCTCTTCTGTCCAGGCACCTTAAAGACACATGAAACAAAATCCTGGACTTGCTTGGAACAAAGGAAGAAGCAGCATGTGCTGAAAAAAAGCAGGGACTTACACGGCTCAGTTTTGCTCTCCACTTGGGCAATCCCAGAATCCCTGAGCACTTGGTGTTGCAAAGTATCATCAACATCATCCAGTCTCCAACCACCCTGCCATGGGCACAGGTGGTGTGCAGGCACAAGGTGTCACTAGAACTGGGAGAACACTTTTCCATGTTGACCTTTTCCTCTCCTGGATTTCAAGCAAAGATGAAAACATCATCTGGTGAATGACAGGTGAATAGTGTAGCTCACAGAACTAGGAGTAGGAGTCTCCAGTGGCCCATGGTGTGTCCATTCAACCATTGTTAGATTGTCCAGTTGGAGCTCAGCGCGGTGCAGCCCGGGCACATGCACCACGCTGGTCCATTTCAGCATCCCAAGGGCTTGGTGGCTCCCTGTGCACCCACTGTCTCCTGAATCCATTCTTGAATTCCCAGTTACTGCTGTGCAGGACATGAGAACACAGGAGCAGCTTGTTTGGCTCATTCTTGCCTTTTGCTGCTCCTGCCTAAAGGAATCATCAGGACTATATGCTGATGGAATGGGATCGCTGAACAGTAGGGACTTTGTCTGTAGAGTCTAAAACTAAAACCTTGTCTGACTGTTCAGACACTCTAAAATCCAGGGTGAGAATGACAGCTTTGGTATGGAAGAATCCTAGAAATCTTGACTTGTGATTTTTCTAGTCAAGGATTTGAATGCCAATGTGGAAACTACCAAAATATTCAAACTTGTTTTCATTGGCAACCGCTTTGAAATGGCATCAGCACACCTCCAGGGGACAGGGTATGACAGTGGGGACAGTACTTGGCAGCTCATGGCTTCAGATGTGGGAGGTAAATATTTTGCCTAGGTACACATTTAAGTTCAAGTTTTCCCATGGTTTGGATTGACTGGTCATTGCAGGTAACTTTAATCAATGCAAAAGGATGTAAAAGCAGAGTTTCTGGAGAATGTGCACTAGGGAGGGAATAGGGAGAAAACCTTGAACACAGCCAGCAGGCTCTGGAAAAATTGATAAAAGTTAAAATTAAAAATAGATGTAGCTTTGTGACTGTTCAGACAGGACTCTTTGTGTCTGGAGGTGATCGTAAAACATTTTAAAATCTTAGGAAATTCGGGATCTCAGAAAGAAAGTTAGGCTTGACAAGCCCTGGGAAAAGTAGTCCCAGGGAAATGTTAGGCCTTGTGCTTGCTAAAGATCATGTGAAACTGCACCTGTGTAATCAATATATGATAAATGATAGAATTGTTAGATGTGATTAGATATAATTATTGTTTAAAGAACATGAGGAACAATGTTAGGGGGCTGGGGTGGGATCACGAGAAATCCATGCTTGGGTAAAAACAATGCATACAATAGAACAATGTAAGTTTAATAATTAATATCTAAGTTGTATAATGATAGAGTATAAAACATGTTCAACTCAAAAACAAATCGGGTCAGATTTGGGTCTGTGTACCCCTGACACCCAGAGCTCTTCAATAAAGCACCTGCATATAATCATTGTGTGATGATGTGTGTTCCTGAACTCTAACATTTTGGTGACCCAGATGGGACCTTGTGAGTGCAGCTGAGCGAGCTCGCGACCCGATCCTGCTCCAGCCGGCACCGAGGGATTCTCGGGGAGCCCATCGGCCGCGACCGTCTGCGCTGCTCACAGCGTCCCCAGGAGAAGAGGTAAGGTGCTTTCACTTTGGTTTGGGTGCCTGCCAATAAGACGCAGCAAAAGCTGCGCTTGGTTGGGCTAAAGGAATTCCTGTTGGGATTGCCTGGGCGCCGTCTGTCAGACGACTGCGAAAGCGTTGCAGGTTCGGCATTTGTGGTGTATTGTAGTTGTGACATGGAGAAGCTTAAAGGGGTTTTGGGCAGCAATGCTCTCATAGCAGGTACTTCTCCTTTGGGGTGCTTATTAGCACATTGGAAACAAGGTCACTTAGGGGAAGAATTACATAAGGCTGAATTGATTTTGGTGAGATCTCCCCATGGAAAAAGACCCCTGTGACACTGTCTCACCTGTTGGTAGCTATAACCTCTCTCTTTCTTTACTTTGTTTTCTTTCTCCTCTCTCTCTCTCTCTCCCCCCCTCCTCTATCACATAATCCTTGTTATCACTAAAATAAATGTACATTATTGCTGTTGTGATTTCAACTGAAATCCCTTGTGTCCTTTTTGCCCCCTGAGATCAAACAAACTTCTCGCGACTCCCACTGGCGTTAGCGAATCGTGACATTTAAACTGGAGTCACGGGCAGGATTTCTGACAGACAGAAGGGGCTGCAGGTTTGTTGTGCAGTCTATTAGGGGAAAGATGTTTTGCTCCAGCCGCACCCAGCCCGACACTCCCAAGAGAGTGAGCGGTGTCTAGAAAGCAAGGGGGGCAACTCGAATTTCCCACAAACTGCACACGCCGAGGTGAAAAGCACCCCACACTCACTTGAGGGCTCTGTCTGCAGAATTTCACAAAAGATCTCTTAGTGCAAAAGGGTGGGAATGTTTTTGTTGTTGTTGTGTGTGTGAATTTTGAGTGCTTGGTGTAGCAAAGAGACAATCAGAATTTTAAACTGAAAGAGTGCCTCCCGAGGAGATTTGGTCTTTTTACCCACACAGGGAAGCAAAAAGCAGTGTGTGTGTGTGTGTGGGTGTGTGTGTGTGTGTGTGTATAATTGAAGTTTATACCTCCCTGTAGTGGTTTTCCCTTTGTAAAAATGACTGAAAAGGGCAGTGCAGAAGTTAAAGCTGCATTTTATGCTCCGTAAGCAAAACACAATGCCAGACCTTCTCCAAGAGGGGAAAAGTGGGCGCTTAGTTCCTGGTTTAATTTGGAAAATGTGATTGATAGAGTATGTTCTTTACAAGGTGAAAGAAAATTTAAACTGGGCAAAAATCAAACAATACTCTGCTCAGTTTTGGGAGCTTGTTTTACAGCAGCTCTAGAAACTGGCTTTAGGCAAAGAAGTGAGGAAAGAACTAGAATAGACTCCCTCCAGAACCTAGTTGAAATTTTGCAAAAACAATTCAATGAAGAAAAGAGTAAGATCCATCTGTTGCGAGCAGCCCTCCAGGATGAAAATTCAAAAATGCTGACTCGCTAAAAGAAACAGAAGAGGGGGAAACCCCTCTCCTGAATCAAATTTACCCTCCAAAAGAGCTAATTCATTCCAGTAGAAATGATGGACCTGTAAAAATGGCAGAAGAAAAATCAGAGAAAGCAAAGGTGTTAGATGCATTGGTTCTCTTAAGGAAAACCCAGACAAGAGAAAAGAAATCTCTCACTGCCAGTATTGGTGGTCACTGGAGATAAAGAAGGGGGTCCCCAGCAAGGTAATAGATGGCTTCTCACTTCCAAGTTGAGTGAAGTTGTTTCTAATTGGCACTGTCCCAAGTTCATTGTATGGAATGCCCCATTGGATAACCCAGCACAGCTCCACAGGCTCTGGGCTGTGAGCCAAAGCCGTCTCCTTCTCAGCTTCTGGGAGTGGAGCCCAAAGAGCCTCAGAATCAGGGAAACTGGGAACTCTGCCTCTCATGGGTGAGCAGAGAGGCAGAGGTTGCTTTTATTTCAAATGCTCACAAGAAATAACAAAACTGGAGACATATTGATTACAGCAATAGTGTGTAGAGAATATTTGAACAGAAGGTGGGCATGATATTTTAGTAAAGGCCTGTCTTCACAAACCAGCCTTTGGTATAAGTTGTGATATTGAAGGCTCATGTCCTTGAAACTTTCCTGAAGCAGAGAGAATTAAGCAAAACAATATCCTTGTGTATAAGAGAAAAAATGTAAACCTGTGTGGATTAACCAAGAGTAACTTGCTTAGCCCGGGGACCCTGTAAAACCCTATAAAAGTGTGCTAAAGATAGAAATAAACTATGTTCTCCATACTTCTGTGAAGACTAGGCTGAATAGTCTGAGCTGTTTCTCCATAATAGTGGGTCCTATACATCCACTTTTTACTTTTGTAGTTAACACTGGAGCCCAAATTTCTGTGTTGACCAATAAGGACTGGTGCAGGATTTGAGAACAATAAATGGAACAACTAAAGATATTTACCCAGTAGTAGCTAATCCTTGCACATTGTTAACATCTATAAAAGAGAAATAGAAATGGTTTACTGTACTTGATTTAAAAGATTCCTTTTTCTGCATACCCCTTGAGAAAGAAAGCAGGAAACTGTTTGTCTTTGAATGGGAAAATCCAGAAAATAGAAGGAAAACTCAGCTCACCTGAACACGACTCCCACAAGGACACAAGAACAGTCCAACCCTATTTGGAAGCCAGCTGGGGAAGGAGCTGGAGATTTGGACCGAGAACGGGCAAGTACCGAGAAAACAATACCTGCTGTTACAGTATGTTGATGGTGTACTGATAGCTACAAAAGAGAGAACAACCTGCATAAAGGTACCAATTGAAATTTGAAATCAGCTGGGAATGGGAGGATATAAGGAGTCTAAAGAAAAGGCACAAATTGCCTGGCAGAGTGTGATTTCCCTGGGATGTGAAATCTCACCAGGGCAATGTAAGCTGGGTACTAATTGTATTCAAGCTATTTGTGCTATTCCAGAACCCCAGCACCTGCATGAGCTGCGAGTCTTCCTTGGGATGACAGGGTGGTGCTGCCTGTGGATCATGGACTATGGACTAATTGCAAAAGCCCTGGATGAGGCCCAGAAGACGCAGCCGTTTACCCGGGGCAGAGCACAGAAGGAGGCCTTCCTCAAACTGAAGGAGGCATTGACAACTGCTCCGGCGTTCGGATTGCCAGATTTGTCCAAAGATTTCCAGCTGTTTGTGCATGAAAGACTACACCTAGCACTGGGAGTGCTGAGCCAAGGTTTGGGAAGCTGGGAAAGGCCGGTAGGCTGCTTTTCCAAACAGCTTGACAAGGGGAGTGCTGGATGGCCTTCATGCCTGCGGGCAGTTGCAGCCAGCGTGATGCTGCCACAAGAAGCCAGGAAACTCACCATGGGTAGACACATAGATGTCTCTGTGCCACACATGGTGAGCACTGTTTTAGAACAAAAGAGGGGCCATTGGCTATCTCCAAGCAGGATGATGAAATTCCAGGTAATCCTGACTGAGCAGGATGATGTCACACTAAAGACAACTGACCTCTTGAATGCAGCTCTGTTCCTGGGTACCACAACTGAAGAAGGCCCATTAGAGCATGACTGTGTAGAAGTAATAGAGGACACCTATTTGGCAAGAGAAGACCTGAAAGACATCCCACTGGAGCAAGCAGAGTGAGAGCTATTCACAGATGGAAGCAGCTTGGTGGAGAACGGGACCAGATACGCTGGATATGCGGTAACAACAGTCAGTGCAATGGTGGAGGCAAAAGCATTATCAGCAAATGCATCTGCCCAGAGGGCAGAACTGGTTGCCTTAAGCAGAGCACTAGAATTGAGTAAAGGGAAAAGGGGAAACATCTGGACTGGCTCAGAGTATGCTTTGGAGTAGTGCATGTCCACAGAGTGCTGTGGAAAGAAAGAAGACTGCTGTCTGCTCAAGGCACACACATTAAACATCAAGATGCAGTCCTGCAATTGATAAAAGCAATACAAAAACCTGAACAAGTAGCAATTATGCACTGCAAAGGACACCAATCAGGAAACTCCAAAATTTGTGAAGAAAATGGAAAAGCAGACTGGACAGCTTGACAGATTGCTCGAAAAGAGCAAAGAACAATGGCATTGATATCTTTAAAAGTTTATGCATCTCACTTTAATTTGCCTCCAAAACAAAAATATTCAATAGGAGATGAGAAATTGGGGCATTTGCTAAATGTTTTGAGTTTTGAGACAATTTAGGTAATTTCGTGTGATTTTTCTGGAATTTTTTCGACCTTTGTGTAGATTTTGTGGGATGTTTCTGGAATTTGTTAAGGTTTTGAGGAGATTTTTTTGAATTTCGTGGGATTTTTCATGAATTTTTTTATATTTGAGGACATTTTGTAGGATGTTGCGGGAATTTGGTAGGGTTTTGAAAAAAGTTAGGGATTTTTGTGAGATTTTCTAGGATTTTGAGGGATTTTTCTTAGATTTTCTGTGAATTGATGGAGATTTTGTGGGATGTTTCAGGAATTTGGTTGGGTTTTGAGAAAATTTAGGGGATTTGTGAGATTTCTCTGGAAATTTGTGGGGCTTATAAATTTTGTGGGATTTTTCTTAAATTGTGTGGACATTTGTGGAGATTTTGTGAGATGGTCCTGGAATTTCGTGGGATATTGAGGAAATTTAGTGATTTTTGAGAAATTCTTCTTGAATTTTGTGGACATTCGTGTAGATTTTGTGGGATGTTGCAGGAATTTGGTAGGGTTTTGAGAAGATTTAGAAAATTGTGTGGGGCTTTTCCAGAATTTTGTGGGATTTGGAGGAGACTTGAAGAATTTTGAGGGATTTTTCCTAGATAATGTGGAAGTTTGTGGAGATTTTTTTGCAACGTCTCTAAAATTTTGTAATGTTTTGAGAAGATTTAGGGAAGTTTGTTGCATTTTATGCAATTTTATGGGGCTTTCCCAGAATTTTTTGCGATATTGAGGAGATTTTGTGGGATGTTTCTGGAATTTTGTGGGATTTTTGTGGGATTTGTACGAGACATGA
Source organism: Cyanistes caeruleus (assembly GCF_971803275.1). Lineage (NCBI taxonomy): Eukaryota > Metazoa > Chordata > Aves > Passeriformes > Paridae > Cyanistes > Cyanistes caeruleus. The sequence goes on along the minus strand of NW_028256026.1, from coordinate 21,625 downwards.
AGAATTTTTGGGGATTTTTCTTAGATTTTTTTGGAAATTGTTGGAGATTTTGTGAGATGTTGCAGGAATTTGATTGTGTTTCGAGAAGATTGAGGGAATTTTGTGGGATTTTCCTGGAATTTTGTGGAATTTCTCTAGAATTTTGTGGGATATTGAGGAGATTTTGTGAGATGTTTGTGGGATTTTGAGAAGACTTGAAGAATTTTGTGGGATTTTTCTTGAATTTTGTGGCAATTTGTGGACATTTTGAGGGATGTGGCTGGAGTTTGGTCGAGTTTTGAGAAGATTGAAGGAATTTTGTAGCATTTTCCTGGAATTTTGAGGATTTCTCTTGAATTTTGTGAGATTTGGAGGAGACTTGAAGAATTTTGAGGGAATTTTATCAGATTTTGTGGGACATTTGTGGAGATTTTGTGAGATGCCTGTGGAATTTTGTGGGATATTGAGGAAATTTAGTGATTTTTGTGGGATTTTTCTTGAATTTTGTGGACATTTGTGGAGATTTTGTAGGATGATGCAGGAATTTGGTTGTGTTTTGAGAAGATTCAGGGAATTTTGTGGGATTTTTCTGGAATTTTGTGGAAATTCTCTAGAATATTTTGTGATATTGAGGAGATTTTGTGGGATGTTTGTGGGATGTTTGTGGAATTTGGAGGAGACTTGAAGAATTTTGAGGGATTTTTCCTAGATTTTGTGGAAATTGTTGGAGATTTTGTGGGATGTTGCTGGAGTTTGGTAGGATTTAGAGAAGATTGAAGGAATTTTGTAACATTTTCCTGGAATTTTGAGGATTTCTCTTGAATTTCTTGGAATCTGGAGGAGACTTGAAGAATTTTGAGGGAATTTTCTTAGATTTGGTGGAAATTTGTGGGGATTTTGTGAGATGTCTTTGGAATTTTGTAATGTTTTGAGAAGATTTAGGGAATTTTGTGAGGATTTTCCAGAATTTTGAGGGGCTTTCAAGAATTTTGTGGGAGTTTTCTTGAATTTTGTGGAAATTTGTTGAGATTTTGTGAGATGGTTATAGAATTTTGTGGGATATTGAGGAAATGTAATGAATTTTGTGGGATTTTTCTTGAATTTTGTGGACATTCGTGGACATTTTGTGGGATGTTACAGGAATTTGGTAGGGTTTTGAGAAAATTTAGGGAATTGTGTGGGGCTTTTCCAGAATTTTGTGGGATTTTTCTTTGATAATGTGAAAATTGGTGGAGATTTTGTGAGACGTCTGTGGAATTTTGAAATGTTTGGAGAAGATTTAGGGAATTTTGTGGCATTTTTCTGCAATTTTGTGGACTTTCTCTAGAATTTTCTGTGATATTGAGGCGATTTTGTGGGATGTTTCTGGAATTTTGTAGGATTTTTGTGGGATTTGGAGGAGACTTGAAGAATTTTGTGGGATTTTTGTGGAGATTTTGTGGAAATTGGTGGAGATTTTGTGAGATGTTGCAGGAATTTGGTTGGATTTTGAGAAGATTTAGGGAATTTTGTGGGATGTTGCTGGAATTTTGTGGAATTTCTCTAGAATTTTGTGGGATATTGAGGAGATTTTCTGGGATTTTGTGGGATGTTTGTGGGATTTTGAGGAGACTTGAAGAATTATGGGGGAATATTTTTAGATTTTCTAGACATTTGTGGAGATTTTGTGGGATATTGCAGGAATATGGCTGGGTTTTGAGTAAATATGGGGAATTTTTGAGATTTTTCTGCAATTTTGTGGGATGTTGTGGGATGTTTGTGGGATTTCGAGGAGACATGAAGAATTTTTGTGGGATTTTTCTTGAATTTTGTGGACATTTGTGGACATTTTGTGAGATGTGGCTGGAGTTTGGTAGAGTTTTGAGAAGATTGAAGGAATTTTGTAACATTTTCCTGGAATTTTGAGGATTTCTCTTGAATTTTGTGGGATTTGGAGCAGACTTGAAGAATTTTGTGGGAATTTTCTTAGATTTTGTGGAAATTTGTACACATTTTGTGAGATGTCTGTGGAATTTTGTAATGTTTGGAGAAGGTTTAGGGAATTTTGTGGGATTTTTTTAGAATTTTGAGGAGCTTTTCAAGAATTTTGTGGCAGTTTTCTTGAATTTTGTGGAAATTGGTGGAGACCTGAAGAATTTTGAGGGAATTTTCGTAGATTTTGTGGAAATGTGTGGAGATTTTTTGAGATTTCTGGCATTTTGTAATGTTTTGGGAAGATTTAGGGAATTGTGTGGGATTTTTCTGGAATTTTGAGAGGCTTTCAAGAATTTTGTGGGAGTTTTCTTGAATTTTGTGGCAATTTGTTGAGATTTTTGTGAGATGGTTCTGGAATTTTGTGGGATATTGAGGAAATTTAATGAATTTTGTGGGATTTTTCTTGAATTTTGTGGACATTCGTGGAGATTTTGTGAGATGTTGCAGGAATTTGGTAGGGTTTTGAGAAGATTTAGAGAATTGTGTGGGGCTTTTCCAGAATTTTGTGCGATTTGGAGGAGACTTGAAGAATTTTGTGGGATTTTTCTTAGATTTTTCTGGAAATTGGTGGAGATTTTGAGAGATGGTGCAGGAATTTGGTTGTGTTTTGAGAAGATTGAGGGAATTTTGCGGGATTTTTCTTGAATTTTGTGGACGTTTGTGGAGATTTTGTAGGATGTTGCAGGAATTTGATTGTGTTTTGAGAAGATTGAGGGAATTTTGTGGGATTTTCCTGGAATTTTGTGGAAATTCTCTAGAATTTTGTGGGATATTGAGGAGATTTTGTGGGATGTTTGTGAGATGTTTGTGGAATTTTGAGGAGACTTGAAGAATTTTGAGGGATTTTTCTTGAATTTTGGGGATATTCGTGGAGATTTTGTGGGATGTTGGTGGAGTTTGGTAGGGTTTTGAGAAGATTGAAGGAATTTTGTAACATTTTCCTGGAATTTTGAGGATTTCTCTTGAATTTCTTGGAATCTGGAGGAGACTTGAAGAATTTTGAAGGAATTTTCTTAGATTTGGTGGAAATTTGTGGGGATTTTGTGAGATGTCTTTGGAATTTTGTAATGTTTGGAGAAGATTTAGGGAATTTTGTGAGGATTTTCCAGAATTTTGAGGGGCTTTCAAGAATTTTGTGGGAGTTTTCTTGAATTTTGTGGAAATTTGTTTAGATTTTGTGAGATGGTTCTGGAATTTTGTGGGATATTGAGGAAATTTAGTTAATTTTGTGGGATTTTTCTTGAATTTTGTGGACATTCGTGGACATTTTGTGGGATGTTACAGGAATTTGGTAAGGTATTCAGAAGATTTAGGGAATTGTGTGGGGCTTTTCCAGAATTTTGTTGGATTTTTCTTTGATAATGTGAAAATTGGTGGAGATTTTGTGAGACGTCTCTGGAATTTTGTAGTGTTTGGAGAAGATTGAGGGAATTTTGTGGCATTTTTCTGCAATTTATTGGGGCTTTTCCAGAATTTTTTGTGATATTGAGGCGATTTTGTGGGATGTTTCTGGAATTTTGTGGGATTTTTGTGGGATTTGGAGGAGACTTGAAGAATTTTGTGGGATTTTTCCTAGATTTTGTGGAAATGGGTGGAGATTTTGTGAGATGTTGAAGGAATTTGGTTGGGTTTTGAGAAGATTTAGGGAATTTTGTGGCATTTTTCTGCAATTTTGTGGGGTTTTCCAGAGTTTTCTGGGATATTGAGGAGATTTTGTGGGATTTTGTGGGATGTTTGTGGGATTTTGAGGAGACTTGAAGAATTATGGGGGAATTTTTTTAGATTTTCTGGACATTTGTGGTGATTTTGTGGGATATTGCAGGAATATGGTTGGGTTTTGAGCAAATTTGGGGAATTTTTGAGATTTTTCTGCAATTTTGTGGGGATTTTGTGGGATGTTTGTGGGATTTTGAGGAGACTTGAAGAATTTTGTGGGATTTTTCTTGAATTTTGTAGACATTTGTGGACATTTTGTGGGATGTGGCTGGAGTTTGGTAGGGTTTTGAGAAGATTGAAGGAATTTTGTAACATTTTCCTGGAATTTTGAGGATTTCTCTTGAATTTTGTGGGATTTCCAGGAGACTTGAAGTATTTTGAGGGAATTTTCTTAGATTTGGTGGAAATTTGTAGATAGTTTGTGAGATGTCTGTGGAATTTTGTAATGTTTGGAGAAGGTTTAGGGAATTTTGTGGGATTTTTTTAGAATTTTGAGGAGCTTTTGAAGAATTTTGTGGCAGTTTTCTTGAATTTTGTGGAAATTGGTGGAGATTTTGTGAGATGGTTCTGGAATTTTGTGGGATATTGAGGAAATTTAGTTAATTTTGTGGAATTTTTCTGGAATTTTGTGGACATTTGTGGAGATTTTGTGGGATGTTGCAGGAATTTGGTTGGGTTTTGAGAAAATTTAAGGAATTTTGTGAGATTTTTCCGGAATTTTGTTGGATTTTTGTGGGATTTCGAGGAGAGTTGAAGGATTGTGAGGGGTTTATCCTGGATTTTGTGGAAATTGTTGGAGATTTTGTGAGATGTGTCTGGAATTTGGTAGGGTTTTGATAAGATTTAAGGAATTTTGTGGGACTTTTCTGGAATTTTGAGGAGCTTTTCAAGAATTTTGTGGGATTTTTCTGGGATTTGGAGGAGATTTGGAGGATTGTGAGGGATTTTTCCTTGATTTTGTGGAGATTGGTGGAGATTTTGTCAGATTTTGCAGGAATTTTGTTGGGTTTTGAAAAAATTTAGGGAATTTTGTGTGTTTTTTCTTAAATTTTTTGGGAATTTGTGGAGATTTTATCAAATGTTTCTGGAATTTGGTTGGGTTTTGAGAAGTTTAAGGGAATTTTTTGGTATTTTTCTGCAATTTCCTGGGATTTTTCTTGAATTTTGTGGATGTTGAGAAAACGTGAAGAATTTTGTGTTGTTTCACTTGATTTTTTTCTGGAGTATTTCTGGAGTTTTTTCGAATTAGAGTAGATTTTGGGGATATTTTTGGAATTTAGTGGAATTTTGTGTAATTGCATCAGATTTGTCTGTAATTTATGGTGGTTTTGTGGAATTTTGTGAATTTTTTAAAGAATTTTGTGGGATATTTAAAAGCTTTGGAGATTTTTGTGGGGTATTTCTATAATTTTGTGAGATATTTCTGGAATTTTCAGGATTTTGAGTCTGGTGAATTTGGTGGTATTTTTCTGGAATTTTGTGGGGATTTCAGGAGGTTTTGTGTGATTTTTGTGGAATTTTGTGGAGTTTTTCTGGAATTTCGTAGGATTTTGAGAACATTTGGAGCAATTTTTATGAAGATTTTGATAAAAAAGCTGGGAAAAAAGTGTTAAAACTGCTGAAATTTCAATAAACAAAGGAGAAAAGCAAAATCATATAAAGGGACCTAAACTGCGCGCTAAATCCGCATAGTTTGGCCTAACATCAGCCAAATGGGGTTAAAATCATCCCAAGGAGTCCAAACGGCAACCACCAGGGCATAAAAATGCCCAAAGCGGTGTCAAACCCACTCCAAATGGCCTAAAATCCCCCTGGGATCTCCCAAATGGGTGCAAGGTCCACCCTGAAAGTCGCTGGTTTTGCCTCAAATCACGCAAAGGGCCCCAACATCAGCCAAAGTGGCCTGAAACGCCCAAAAGGGACCTGAAATCACCCGAAAAGGGCTCGGTTCGAGCGGCACCGGGACTGGGAGCGAGACCCAGATGGAGACCGAGACCGAGACTGAGGCCTAGAGCGGGCCTGAGACTGGGACTGAATCCGGCACCGGCACCGAGAGCGGCACCGCTCCGGGACCGGGACTGAGACCGGGACCGGCACCGCTGCGCCATTGAGATCGACACCGGGACCGGAATCGGCTCCGGGAGTGCCCCGGGACTGCTCCGAGACTGAGAGCGAGGCCAGCACAGGGACTGGGATCAACACCAGGAGCGCTCCCAGAGCAGAATAGGGATCTCCGAGTGTTCTCAGTGTGGGAAGAGGTTTCCCAACAGATCCATTCTCTTCCGGCACTATCGGATTCACAGGGATGAGAGGCCTTTCCGCTGCCCCGACTGCGGGAAGGGCTTCAAGCACAACAGCAACCTGGTCAAGCAGCGGCGCATCCACAGCGGGGAGAGGCCCCACGAGTGTTCCCAGTGTGGGAAGAGCTTCTCACAGAGCTCTCACTTGACCCGACACCAACGGAAGGGAAGCCCTGCGAGTGCCCCGAGTGCGGGAAGAGCTTCGTGCGCTGCTGCAGCTCCATCCCCCACTGGAGGAGCCACCTTGGGCACATTCCTGGGATCCACCTTGGCAATACACCTGGCTGCTTATCCTTCTCCTTTGGCCACAGTTTGCTTCTCATCTCCATCTCTTTGCACTCCAAAAGCCAGGAGGGATCCATCTGTCACCTCAGAACAACTCAATCCCACGCAAAACAGCTCCATTTGACCCCAAAAGGGCTCAATCCCAACTCCAAAGGGCTTGTTCCACCTCAGAAAATCTCAATCCCAGGCTAAAAGAATGGATCCGAAGAAATGCACAATGTCATTTATAACCTACACAACAGTAAGTGAGTAGAAATTTGCCCCTTGGAAGAAATGCTCCAGAGTATATAAAAATACAATATTGGGTTTCAATTACTTATGCTGAACAGCACTGGAAGAAATCCCGGTTGGAATTCTAATACCATTTCAGAGTGTCTTCGTTCTTGCTCCTCTAAGAACATAAAAGCAATGATGCATTGACAGTCAAGGCAATACACGATAAATGCAGTCTTAGGAAAAACCTTGAGATAATCCAAGTAAATTTGGAGAGCACACATTTCTCTGTATGTTGTACAGTTCCAGACATATTGTTGTAATAAATATCTTTCCCATGGCATCAGTAATTACAGGAGCATGCAAGTAAAATGATCATTGCCCTCTCCCCCCCCAGTTTTACTCTTTAAATAGATCTTTTAGAGATCAATGTACTTATCCAAAAGAGGACTGAGGGGTTATTTGATCATAGTTTCTAACTGCCTTCTCAGGGTAAAAGTACAGGATATGAAATAACTGTTTCATCTAGCAGCAAACAATACTATGGGTACAAAAGATGCAAAAATTCAGGAGAAAATACTTATCAAACTTCTTATTTTTTTTTTTTTTTTTTAATGTGGAGTGAATGGCCAGTAAATCAAAACATGAAGAAAAGAGTAGATGCCTCATAACTCAATGTCATCAAAGCCAGACTGAATGCTTCTGTGGAAAATCCCAAGCACTAGGTCTAAGTTGTGGCCTTGCAATCAAAACTAACCGATGTGACTGGCCCTAATCGCTTGTGTCTTTAAAACCAACTTCTCCCTCTAATTTGCATTTCTACCTTGCCTTGTATAATGCTGATAGTTTTCATTCACCTATTGAAATACTTCTTCAATTCAAAGCAATGTATGTACTTGACCGTGAGAAATGCACAAACAAGGCTGGGAAATATTTTCATATGTATCCTCTAATTTGGACAAGTAGATACACGGATAAAAGCTGAGATGGGCCAAATAAATTTAGCAGAAGCATGTGAGGACATAATCAGCAGAGTCTGCTGGTGATGCAGAATTGTAGAGGTCAACACTAAGAAAAAAAGTCAAGCTGGACACAAGTATAGGTTTGGACAGAAGTGGGGGGAGAGCAGCCCTACAGAAAAGGATCTGGGGGTGTTGGCTAAAGAGGAGTCAGCAGTGTGCCCCCAGGGAACGTCATGCTGGGGCAAATGAAACACAGCATCATTAATTGGTCAAAAGGGGGAATTACCCAGCAGTGCTGGCAGCTGGGGGAAATGAGGCTGAGCAGCAAACTCTTTGCTCTCTCCAAACACCTGAGGAAGGCAAGGTGCTGATCTCTTCTCCCCGGTATCCAGTGATAAGACAGATGGGAATGGTTCCAAACTGAGCTAGATGAGGTTTAGCAAGCATTTTTATCAATAGACATGGGTCAAACACTTTCTAACAGGCTTCCTAAAGAGATGATTGATGGTTCCAAGCCTGTCTGTTTGAGAGGTACTTGGACAATGAGCTGAATAACATTCTTAACATTTTGCTCAGCCCTGAATTGATTCAAGCAGCTGAAGGAGGCCATGGGACTGCTGGAGACCATGGATAGGATCAGAGGGCTGGAATACCTCTCCTACGATGACAAGCTGAGAGAGTTTGGTTTGTTCAGCCTGGAGAACAGAAGGCTCTGGGGCAACCTTAAAGCACCTTAAAGGGGGGCTCCAAGAAAGCTGGAGAGACTTTTAAAGGACATGTAGTGATAGGATAAGGGGAAATGGCTTGAAACCAAAAGAAAGTACATTTAGATGAAATGTTAGAAATTCTTTAGGGTGAGGCTGGTGAGGCACTGGAACAGGTTGCCCAGAGAAGCCGTGGGTGCTCCGTGCCTGAAAGTGTTCAAGAGCAGGCTGGACAAGGCTTGGAGTAACCTGCTCTAGAGGAAGGTGTCCCTGCCCGTGGCAGCGTGATTGGAACTAGATGATCTTCAAAGTCCCTTCCAACCCAAGCCATTCTATGATTCTGTCATTCTATGACTGGTGTAGGACTCTTCCAACTGAAATAGTTTTTTCCACTTTTTTTTGTTGTGTGACCTTCATGACTCACTGCTCAGCTCACTGAGACAATCTGCCTTCCCAACAGGAACAGAAATGGAAAGCCCCATGAAACACTCATCTTAGATGATTTCACACAGCTCAGTCTCCTGGGAAAATACGGCTAAGCAGCTTTTCCAGTCCGTGCACAGTTCTTCATTGACATAATGCATGAATTTGAAGCAGGGCCATCACCTCAGGGTTACTGTAAACTTCCAGACATGGGTGTCACAAGAAACATCGGACTCATATTTGTATTCCAAGTCCATCAGTCTAAGAAAACAGATCTCCTTGCAGAACCACTCTATATCTCAAATATTGAGCTGCCTGCCTTTGCAGGAATAGCTCAAATTGTTCCTGTGTGAAGAAATGCCCTCATACGTAACTTAAATATATACTTTTACAGGAACTTGATCTCAAAGTATGGCTGAGTGGAGCACTTGGTGCTTAAAATGGCAGCAAACTTGTGTTAGTGCTATTCACAGATAGATCCATCCCGAGCAATTCCTTTGATCCTTAACTCTTTCACACTCCCATCCTTGTCATCTCCCTACTTAGCTGCCTACAGACACTCCATCTTAAAATTCAAATAGTTATGTTATTGGAGACACCTTTAATTTTCTGACACCTCTACTTCTCTGACACCTCTCCATATTTTTCTTTACTGTTTGCCACAGACCCTGGAGCACTGTCCCATTCCTGCCCCTCCCTCCTCTCCTCCCCCCAATCCCAGACGAAAAAATCCTATTTTAAGAAAAATCCTATTAAGAAAAAATCCTATTTTTTCTTACCTTCTATCCTCTTGTCTTTTTCCACCTCCATATATGCATCTAGAGACATACACACTATTTTTGTTTGGCTGTGGAAAGTTTGTCTTTTCAGTTCCTTACAAAGTATTTGAAAAGGTAGCATTTTTTTGCATTTAATTAAAGGCCATAAAATATCCCAAATGATGCCTTAGAGAAAAAGGCAGCAAACACTGTTGAAAGTCCTGGCTTGTGGTCACTGATGGAAATCCAGCCCCTTAGCCCAAGTGGAAGGGGCATAGCCCATGTATTTGGAATGACAGTTCTGTGTTCCCTTGGTTAGATTGTGCTCCTGTTATGGAATAAACTGATGAAGTCCTCCAAGAAAGATGAAGCTGTGGTTGGTTGTTTGGGCTTTTAAAAATGATGATTTTTAAATGACACGTTGTGGCATCTCCCTATGGCCACAGACTTGCAGCCAGAAGTTACACAGAAAAAAAGGACTGTAGTCTGTCTGCTTTCAAATGTCACACCTGCACTGTGTGAAGAACTCCTGGTGACATTGAGGCCATTTAATTTTGGACCATCTATTCCTGTTATATGGCAGAGACTAATAACTTTGAACAGTAGCACAGGTCCCGGCAGGTGCCTTGTTTTCCTTGGGCAGCCTTGGCGAGGGGCAGGAGCTTGTGGGCACAGGTGGCTGGTGTGCTTTGTGTGCCTTGTGTGCCTGGCCTGGTGTGGGTTTTGTGCTTTGTGTGGCCTGTGTGCTGCTGGCTGTGGCTCCGAGTCCGCTGTGGCCATAGGCAGCCCTGGTGGCCGGGCTGTGTGCTCTGCGTGTCTGGGCTGTGTTGGTGAGGCTGCGGGGCACGGCAGGAAGGTGAGCGCTCCTGAGAGGGGAAGCAGCGCCTACGGCCAGAGCGCCCTGAGAGCGCCCGATCCCGCCTGATCTCGGAAGCTCAGCAGGGTCATGTAAATCATGTAGGACTTTTCTCCTAACATGAGTATCCTGGGGATTTCTCAGAGCTGTTTTAAAGGAAAATACAGGACAATGTCCTGGATTCCTTCTTTATGTTCCTAGAAAACCTTCTGCTAAGCTGCTTGCCTGTGTCTTCACTATCTAGCCTGAGACTTGGGTGACTAATCCTATTAATTAAGGCAGCATTATGATTAATAGCTCCTTGGATCAGTCAAAGGTAGATAACATGTTGGAGTCTGAGTGTGTCCCCTTGTTTTTAATACTTACTTCTAGGATTCAAAGAAACACTGAATTTCATATAATACGAAATTCATGAGCATGTTTTCATGGTGATACATGAAAACAAATGTTAAAGTTAGATAGGAAAAGTGTGAGTGTGTAGATTAGAAAGTTTTCTAAATCACGGGGTGAAAAAGTAGTTTAGAGAACAAGAGACAAGATGGAGGATTTAGGGTTTTTTTCTCTTGTCCTTCTTCTTTCTTCTTCATGTTCTTCTCCTAGGGGTTTTTGGGTAGTAGGAGGTGATTAGATAGAAAATACCGTAGTGCAGCACACAGGTGTTGGGTCGTTGGGTCACTAAGAAAAATAACTTCCTGCAAAAGCTTACTAAATCTCCACCATTTCCCACTAAATCCAAGAAAAATCCCTCAAAATTCTTCAAGTCTCCTCCAAATCCCACAAAAATCCCACAAAATTCCAGAAACATCCCACAAAATCTCCTCAATATCCCACAAAATTCTGGAAAAGCCTCAAAAAATTCCAGAAAAATGCCACAACATTCCCTATAAGTTCTCAAAATTCTACCAAATTCCAGCAACATCCAAAACATATCCAAAAATGTCCACAAAATTTCACAAAATCCCACAAAATTCCAGGAAAATCTGATGAAATTGTTAGCATTCAGGAACACACATCATCACAGAATGATTATATGAAGGTGCTTTATTGAAGAGCTCTGGGTGTCAGAGATCAAAATCGGACCCATCTTGGTTTTGAGTTGAACATGTTTTATACTCTATCGTTATACAACTTAGATATTAATTATTAAGCTTACATTGTTCTATTGTATGCATTGTTTTTACCCAAGCATGGATTTCTCGTGTTCCCCTCTCAACCCCCTAACATTGTTCCTCATGTTCTTTAAACAATAATTATATCTAATCACATCTAACAATTCTATCATTTATCATATATTGATTACACAGCTGCAGTTTCACATGATCTTTAGCGAGCACAAGGCCTAACATTTCCAGGGCCTACTTTTCCCAGGGCTTGTCAAGCCTAACTTTCTTTCTGAGTTCCCGAATTTCCTAAGATTTTAAAATGTTTTACGATCACCTCCAGATACAAAGAGTCCTGCCTGAACAGTCACAGAGCTACACCTGTTTTTAACTGTAACTTTTATAAATTTTTCCAGAGCCTGCTGGCTGTGTTCAAGGTTTTCTCCCTATTTCCTCCCTAGTGCACATTCTCCAGAAACTCTGCTTTTACATCCTTTTGCATTGATTAAAGTTACCTGCAATGACGAGTCAATCCAAACCCTGGGAAAACTTGAACTTAAATGTGTACCTAGGCAAAATATTTACCTCCCACATCTGAAGCCATGAGCTGCCAAGTACTGTCCCCACTGTCATACCCTGTCCCCTGGAGGTGTGCTGATGCCATTTCAAAGGGGTTGCCAATGAAAACAAGTTTGAATATTTTTGTAGTTTCCACATTGGAATTAAAAGCCTTGACTAGAAAAATCACAAGTCAAGATTTCTAGGATTCTTCCATACCAAAGCTGTCATTCTCACCCTGGATTTTAGAGTGTCTGAACAGTCAGACAAGGTTTTAGTTTTAGACACTACAGACAAAGTCCCTGCTGTTCAGCGATCCCATTCCATCAGCATATAGTCCTGATGATTCCCTTAGGCAGGAGCAGCAAAGGCAAGAATGAGCCAAACAAGCTGTTCCTGTGTTCTCATGTCCGGCACAGCAGTAACTGGGAATTCAAGAATGGATTCAGGAGACAATGGGTGCACAGGGAGCCACCAAGGCTTTGGGATGCTGAAATGGACCAGCCTGGTGCCAGTGCCCGGGCTGCACCGCGCTGAGCTCCAACTGGACAATCTAACAAGGGTTGAATGGACACACCATGGGCCACTGGAGACTCCTACTCCTAGTTCTGTGAGCTACACTATTCACCTGTCATTCACCAGATGATTCTTTCATCTTTGCTTGAAATCCAGGAGAGGAAAAGGTCAACATGGAAAAGTGTTCTCCCAGTTCTAGTGACACCTTGTGCCTGCATACCACCTGTGCCCATGGCAGGGTGGCTGGAGACTGGATGATGTTGATGCTACTTTGCAACACCAAGTGCTCAGGGATTCTGGGATTGCCCAAGTGGAGAGCAAAACTGAGCCGTGTAAGTCCCTGCTTTTTTTCAGCGCATGCTGCTTCTTCCTTTGTTCCAAGCAAGTCCAGGATTTGGTTTCATGTGTCTTTAAGGTGCCTGGACAGATGAGAGGGAGGGCAGCTGCCCCATCAGACTCTCTCTCTCTCTCTCTCTCTCTCTCTCTCTCTCTCACTCAGGATGGTGCCAATGCCACTGCCTTGGGACACCTGAGTGTGGAAGGCGAGCTCGCCCTCAAGCACGGCCATCCAAGTCAGTCACGGGCACAGGCTGCAGCTGAAGCTGGCAAGTGTTGCTGTGAGGCTGCAAGTGAAGAGAAAGCCATTGTGGCCAACTCTGCTGAAGCCTTTTGCCAAAGCAAAGGCAATTGTGCCCACAGCCTCCCCCTGTTTGGCACCCGGCTGCTGCGGACGCCTCAGTGCGCAGGTGCCGACGTTGGGGCTGCTGCTGTTCCTGGGCACACTCTGCTGCTGTTTCTGTGGGCTCCAGAGCCGCTTGGGCAGCAGCCACTGGGCAGCCCTGCCGGAGGAGACATCGCCACCCTCCCCATGGTGGAAGCAGCTCTGTGGGCCCCGAGCTCTGTGTCAGGGGGGCCTCGGTCACAGCAGCGTGGCCTGGGCAGCCGCGAGGGCCCGGGCTGGCCGCCAGCCCTGCCTCTGCCCACTGCCCCTTCCTGGAGGCACCCAGTGGCCGTGGCCTGGCAGCACCCCCCTGCCCTCCATGTCCCCAGCCAGCCCAGCCTGGGCACCTCGGGCTGTCCCCACCCTCCCGCTGGGGTGGTGTCCCAGCCTCCAGGCCTTCTGCTGCAGGCCTGGGGGACATTTTGGGGCAGCACAGGAGCAGCCGGGTGTCAGGGACCAGGCGGCTGCCCGGGGGCTGCTTATGGCCCTCTGACACCCAATTCCTCAGGGCTTCCCACCACCCCGGCTCCTCCAGGGCCTTCTGTCCCCTTGGAACCTCCTGCCACCCACTCCCTCACATATCCCCCTCGTGCCTTCCCACTGCCTTGTCCCGTCTGGGCCTCTGCAGCCCCTCATCCCTTCACGGCCGCCCAGCACCCCCATGCCCTCAGGGGCTCCCCCAGCCTGGCCCGGCAGCAGCGCCGCAGCCCCACAGGAGCTCCAGCAGCTCCTCAGCCATCACGGCACCAACACACGGGCAGCAGGACACAGATGGCGCTTCCTGCCTGCCACAGGGCTTGTGGCTTCAGCACAACCACCAAAGGCCAAGGGGCTTCTGGCCATTTCCCCTGCGCCACTGCACGCCCCGGCAGGTTGCTGAACACAAGAACCCTTTTCCCTCTCTTCCCCTATGCCCCTCACACCCTGGGCAGCAAAAGAAAGGTCTTGGGACTCTTGTGGTTTATAACATATCCTATATTATTTACATACTAGATGGAAACGAAACGAAGAAAAGAACAATCTCTATGAAAAAAAAAATAACAGATGGCCCATGTGGCCCCAGAAGATAGAGCCTCTCAGCCCTAACATATCCTATATTATTTACATACTAAAAAGAAAAAAACAGAAGAAAACAATTCTTATGAAATTAAAAATCCTGGCTTGCCCAGGTGGCCCCAGCAAACAGAACGTCCCAAATCATCTCTGAGCACATCTCCAGCAGTGCAGCCAGCCCAAGCCCGACAGACGAGGCCGTGTCCTCCATGCCCTGAGGATTTGGTCTTGCATCCTCTGCAGGATGGAATATCGGGCACTCTGGATGGCCCGGAGGACATACAGCGTCTCAAGTGCCAGGTCTGACACGGCACCGCTTCTGTCCTCCGTCAGGCGTTCGAGGGCTGCAAGAGAGACGAACAGAGCCACGGTCACACCCCAAAGCTGTGGGGGCCCAGCGAGAGCCCCCTGCCAGGGCCATGCCAGCCGGCTCTTGCCTTGGCCAGGAGGGAGCAGGGACCAAGGGGGTCAGCCCGAAGCTGCTGGCCACAAATGCCCCACGTGGCCCTGAAATCTCACTGTGCTCTGCCCACGCCGCCCCTCATCGGGACAGGGAGCAGAGCCCTCCACAGCCTGGCCAGGGCTTGCAGCTGCCCCCGACAGCCACCGCTGTCAGCCCGCTGTCCTGGCTCACCTCTGCACAACACCTGGAGCTCTGCCTGCTGCCCCCTCAGCTGCTCCCCGGCCATCCCTGAGAACACAGAGCCTGTCAGGGTCCCAGCAGCACAGATCCCTGCCAGCGACGCTGCCAGCCCTGTGGCCACACGGCCTCCTGCCCCGGCAGGGCTCAGCCCGGGCCCTTGCCGCACCCTGACTCAGCCCAAGGGCACGGCTGCCAGAGGCCGGCAGCAGCAGCCCCGAGGACAGCCGGGGATCCAGGGCGCCGGGCCCGGGTGCCGCTGCCGGGGCAGCAGCCGGGGCTGGGGCCGAGCAGCGGCGGGGCGGGGAGGGAGCCCGGGCTCGGGACTCACCGATGACCCTGATGGCCGCCGCTCGCAGGGTCTCCTGTGGGTCCTGCAGGTACTGCAGGGCCCGGCGCAGGTGCTCGGCCAAGGGGATCCTGTGGTCGGCCAGCTGGAGAGAGCGGCAGGAGGGAAGGGTTGGCGCGGGCTCTGCCCCTCGGCCGGGCGCTGCAGCCTGCGGCCAGTCCCGGCCTCCCGTGCCCGGCCAGCCCTGAGAAGCCGTGCGGCCCCCGGGTGCAGCATTGGGCAAGGGCACAGCTGCCAGCCCCACACACTGAGCACCGGGGCCAGGGGGCTTCTCTAGCCTTTGGCTGGCACTTGCAGACTGCCCTTACCACGAGCTTGGCAAACTTCCACAGTTTCTCCTTCCTCACAGGTTTTTCCAGGTCTGGCCTCTTCAGAAAGCCAGCCGCGCGAAGGAGCGTTGTCCGAGAGGCCTGGGGAGCAGCAGAGAGCCGCAAATGGCCCCACAAGGCAGGGCACAGGAGTGTCCCAGTGCCAAGGGCTGGAGGAGGCTGCAGCCTGCAAGCCTGCGTCAGGGCAGGAGGCAGCTGAGCCCCCTGCCAAGGCGCAGCAGCAGCCCAGGAGTCCTCACCTCTGCCACATGCCGATTCTCATCTTGGCAGTGGAAAAAGAGTGGGAGCAGGCTCTGGTACACTCGTTCCTTCAGGGGCTTTCTTCCTTCTTCTTTTGCTGAAGACATCACTCTTCGAAGGAGAGACATGGAGAGCAGCTGCACCTGGCTATCAGGCTGTATGAAAGGAAGGAAGGAAGGAAAAATGACCTCATCATTGGCTTCTTGTGGCCCACATTGGCGCAGGCCTGCAAATGCACAGGGCACAAAGTGTCCGGGCAGCAGGCAGTGGCCGTGGCTGGGGCACAGAGCCTTACATTGTCCAGGAGTTTCAGGAGCGGCTCAGCCAGCTGCAGGGCCCTGCGCCAGGATATTGGGGTGTCTTCATCCGTGAAAATATAGCTCAGGAGAGCAATGCTCATCCTGGCCACGTCACTGTCCAAGTCCCACAGGAGGTGCACTAGTCTTCCTGTCAGGCTCTGAATTCTTTCGGCCTGTGCAGAACACAAGGGTGTGAAAGCCCGGGCAGCTGCTGCAGGGCCCAGAGGCCAAAGCCCTTTCCCAAAGCACTCGGGCAGCTGAAGCAGGAGGCAGGAGAGCTGGGAGGAGCTGCCTCAGCGCCCAAGGCAAAGGCCAGCCAAGGCCAAGTGACAGCATTGCCCAGCCTCATGCTGCCCACACGGCTTCAGCTGCTGCCCCCTTCTCACCATGGAGGGACGGTCCCTTAGCAGGAGGAGAGCCCTGAGCACCTGGTGATGCATGTCTGTGGAATTGTACCACAGGTACTTATACAAGATGTCCATTAGGCTGTCACCACAGTCACTCAAGTCCAGGCAATCTAGGAGCTGAAAGGCACAGGGCAGTGAGAGGGGAGCCGGCCGCAGGAGCCTGGAAGTGCGCAGGGCTGGGCCCAGGCAGCAGCACAGGGCGCGGGTGCCGTCGCAGGCAGCTGTGGCTATGCAAGGGGACAGGGCTGGCAGGGAGCTGAGCAAGGTAGTGCTGGCCATCAGGCTCACCTCCACAAGGAATGCCATGGCAGAGACATCCCAGAGTGGCAACGGTTTGCTGAGCACCTCAAGCAGGTAGCTTAAAATGCCTTTACACAAGTGGGCGGATGCACGGCGCATTACCCTGGAAGGCAGAAAATGGCATAAAGAGTCTCAGCAAGGGTGCGAAAAACCTCTCCCAGGACTGATGGACACAGTTGTCCTATTGCCCCAGCACCCTGTGAGGGGATGTGGGCCCGTGAGATGTGGCTGCTCCTGGGCACCCTCCTCTCACAGCCTTTTGCAGTCTCCTTGGCCATCCCTCGGTGACGAGGCCCTCAGGCCCATGGCCACGGGGACTGTGGGGGGGCATCCCGGGCAGGGGGCACAAATGTCGGAGGCTGTGGGGAGAAGGGGGACTCACCTGGCCAGCAGACCCACGGCATAGTGGTGGGTGTCAGCACAGAGCAGCGTGTCCCAGCCACGCTTGCGTTCCATTGCCACCACCACATGCTCCAAGTGGAGACTGCAGAGCAGGGCCTTCAGGGTCTGCACTGCAAACCTGTGTGCACAGCAAAGCCCAGGTGACGCTGGGAGCGCTGGCTCCGAGGCTCGGGAAGTGGCAGGGACAGGAGGAGTGGCATGGAGCACCTGTTGGGGCTGGTGGAGAGGCCGTGTTGCTCCTGGCATTCCTTCCAGAAGGTATGGACGTCCTCTGTCATATACAAAGTACTGAAGTACGTTTGGAAGAGCAGATGCACGAAGAGGCGGGGGAAATAGACTGTGAGGATCTGTGGGCAACAGGGCCCCTGGAGGATCTTCCACATCACCAGAGTTGCCTGCAGAGGACAAAGCAGCCCGAGACAGCGCTCAGTGCCGGGGCGTCCGTGTGGCAGGGCCTGAGCGTGGCAGGGAGAGGCCGGGGGAGACGCAGGGGGAGCAGCGGGCCTGGTGGCCCTGAAGCTGCCCCTAGGCCAGGTTTGTGGCCAGTGCCTGAAGCAGGGAGATGCAGTGGGGGAAGGAGGCAACAGAGCTGCTGGAGAGGCGGCCGGCCTTGCGGTGAGCAAAGGCCAGCTCCAGAAACTTACAGTCAGGGAAAAGACAGCCGTCTTGTCCCCATCAGAGGTGCCCAGGTTTTTCTGCGGCCAGCTCCCCACCACATTGATGAGGAGCGGTGTCACTTCCTCTGAAATCCAGGGCGAGAGCAAGATGGTCGTCCACATGGCCATAGCAGCTCTGCGGGGTCAGACACAGCACCGTGGGCTGGGCAGCAGTGGGGAGCTGAGCTGGCCGCCAGCTCTGCCTGTGCCCACTGGCCCTGAGCGGCAGCAGCAGCCAGGCAGCCCAGCCCTGTGGGGACAGGCCCCTGAGGGGCAGGCTGGCAGCACGGCAGCGGGCTCGTTGGCCGACTTTGTAGCAGGGCTGGCAAAGGGAGCAGCCAGAGGGCCCTGGAAGTCTGTGTTGCTCACAGCCCTGGGCCGGGCTGTACAGGGTGATGGGCTGGGGAGCCCTGAGGCCTCGGGGCAGCTGGGCCCCATACCTGTCACACGTTGGGGCCACCCGCAGGAGAGTGATGGCCACATCATCAGGCTCTGCCTCGGCCACTTGCATCAGGGCCCAGTCCATCCTGTGCTCAGCAGCCTCATTGGCCATGAGCCACTGGTGGATGTACCTCACCACGCCGGGCACCTGGAGAAGGCACAGGGAGACTTGGAATGCTAGCAGAGGGAGTCAGCAACGTGCCCAGCTTCTTCCCCAGACAAGTGCTTCTCTTCCAGCACGCTGCCATGGCCTCAAAAGCTTCAAGTGAGCAGCAGGCGTGGCTTGGGAAAGCCAAGCAATTGCTGGAGGATCAAAGGTTGGCAACAGGCTGCTTACTTGCTCTGGATTGAAAAGAGCCGTCTCTACAAGCAGATCCAGCTGGGCAGCGCTGCTTTCTTCTACCAAGACCTCTGAGGATGCTTTGATCTCAGTGTCCATGGGACTGGTCTCTTCCTTGCCAATCCTCTTGATGTATTGGTAAAGAAACTGTAGGAGAAGGGCAGGAAGGCAGGGAAGTTGCATGGAGTGCTCCAAGTGCGGTGCTGGGCTGAGCAGTGCCAGCAGGCCCAGCGCAGGTGGGGATGGCTGCAGGTACCTGCGCTGCTCTGCGGAAGTGGCCACGGGCGGTGTCCTGCTCTTGTGCGCCGTCCATGGCTGCATCTGGCAAAGAGCAGCCAGAGCTGAGGGGCTGCAGGAGAGGCGGGAGAGCACAGCCCAGCCCTGCGTTCCCCAGGCAGGGACAGTCCCGGGATGCCCCAGGGGATGCAGCACGGCCACTGCTGTGGGGGCATCCCCAGCCCCTTTTTTGTGCTGTCCATGGGTGTGTGTCCACAGGACAGTGTGGGATGGGATGAGATGGGATGCAATGGGATGGGATGGGGCCAAGATGGCCGCAGGCACCAGCCCTGGGGCCCAGCTCTGCCACTCACCCTCCTCCAGCGGCTGCAACTGCTGCACCTCTTCGGTCTCTGGTGCTGGGGCAGCTCCAGGGCCTTCTTCCTCGACCTCCTCCTCTTCCTCCTTCACCCAGGCCAGCTTGGGCACTCTTGGGGGTCGCTGCTCCATATCTTCCTCCAGACTCTCCAATCCTTTCCATAGGAACAGCACCAGGGGATGGCATGGCATGGAATGGGATAGGGCCAAGCTGGCAACAGGCACTAGCCCTAATGCCGAGGTCTGCAACTCACCCTCCTGTGGTGCCTGGAACTCCTGCACCTCTTCAGACTCCTGTGCCAGGACAGCTTCAGAGCCTTCTTCTTCCTGCTCCTCAAGCCAGGCCAACTTGGGCACTCTTGGGGGTCGCTGCTCCATGGCAGTGACTGGATTTATGGCTACTTGCAGGAGAGATGGCTCGGAAAAGGTCGGAGTCAGCAAGTCCTGCAGTCGTGCCTGGAAGGCACCTGCAAGACTCAAGTCCTGGCAAGACTGCAAGACAGCGAGTCCTGCACTTGGGTCTTGAGGGCTCCTGCCACAAGGACAGGAGGCTCCTCGACAGGGACTGTGGTCTGGTCTCAAGGGCAGAGACTGCAGGGATGGGCAACACGTCGGAAAAGCTCCGGGTCACCAAGTCCCACGGTCTGCCCTCAAGAGAACCTTAAGAAGGAAGCCTCGGGAAGGCCACAAGTCAGCAAGACCTGTGGTCTGGCCTCGAGGTCACCTGTAGGAATAGTGCTTCAGAAAAGCTCCAGGTCCGACACAAAGGAGTGCGCTGTGCGGGGGCTCCTCACAGCACCGCTCTGGCGCGTCCTGACCCGTCGCGTGCACCGAGCACTGTGGCGTGGCCCTGTCACCGCCAGCTCCTATGGCAGCACGTGTCACAAAGGGCCCTTTGACATCTGCTCCCGTTGCCACCATCCCACGGTGACCGTGCTGCAGCGTGTCACAAAGGGCCCTTGCACACCCTGCCCTCCGCCCTGGGGCCGCCCCCATCCCCCCCCAAGTGGCCCAGCTTGGAAGGAATCCCTTGCCCAAAGTGTCTAAGACAGCCTGACGGGATCTTTAGGAACAGCTTGTTAGAAATGGAGTCAAATTTATCAATAAGAATTTTATTGAAAACTTTGTAAAATTTTCTCATGCAAATGTCTCGGTTTTTGGAGACAGGTGTCTGCTAGGGAGGGCAGGAGCCTCCCTTGGAATGAAAAATGTGGACCCCCTCCCTCCGAATTATGATAATCCTGAAATCAAGGGACTCTCAGGCAGAGATCTGGGGATAGGAATAACAGTTCTTTACTAATATTTATAACCAGGCAAACAAACAACAATAACTACAGCGTTAGCAAGAAAACAGAGCCAGGGACCCTGTGACAGCTTTCTGGGCTGAGACGGGAAAGGATGGAGGAGAGGCTTTGTTTCACAAACCCCCTCGGGTTGGCAGTCAGTGCTGGTGCTCCTGCAGGGCTCTGAGGAACACTCAGCTGGAACAGCAGGGATGAGCTGAGATCCCGGGCCAGTGGCTGAGGTGGATCAGCAGCTCCGTGGCGATGGCTGGCACTGCCACACGTCCCGGCAGGACAGGGGGTGCGAGGCCACCAAGGAAGAGGGAAGAAGGAGAAGAAGCAGCAGCTCCATCTGGGTGATGGCGAAATTCCCTTCTCCCCACCACAACAGCTCTGCACCCAAAGTGTTCTTCTCCGAAGCTGAAGAAGCCACCAAACTGTCCCCACCCTCCCCTTTTCCTGCCCCCTTCCCCCCTTGGGCCCAGCCAAACTCTTTGTTTTTCCTCAAGCACCCACCAGGTACCCGCAGTTAAGTTTTCCCTGCAAGTCATGAGTAAAAATTCCACAGGCAAGCCAGAACTAAATAGAAAATAAAGGACACCTAACCCCCAACACCTGTAAGTTGTATCTTGAGAGTCAGACAGGATCTTTGTTTGCCAGAAACACCTCTTAATTTAATCAAGGCATTAGTAATCAAAATTATTTTGAAAATTTAAAGATCAAAGTAGCCAAAATGCTCAGTGTAACTAATTGCTGGGTATGTTCTCAGCTCAGGTTGGGAGGAATGGGGTTCCCTCGGAGGGCTCACCCTGTGGGGTGGCCAAAACTCTGTCAATGGGCTCTGACTTGTAACGGATCCAGTGCAGGGACACTGACAGAAAACTGTGCTGTGGAACACAGGAATGCAATTATCAGTTTTACAGGATTGACTGAGATTTCCCTTCAGGAGAAACCAAGCCCTGTTCTAGCTGGAGGCCACAATGTGAAAGGATTTCTGTGCTTTACCATCACAAGCTTACTCATTCTTTTTCCTCACTCACATTCATGTTAGGAACAATAATTCTGTTGTCCATGGAGCTGGCACCTTTTGAATTCCAGAATAATGTCCCCAATGTCCTTTGCTGTTCAGCTTTACCGCGCTGTCTGTGGCTAACAAGGCTTGCTGGGGTCCTTTTCCCTTTGGCTGGAGAGGTGCCGGGTCCCAGTCCCTGAGGGACAGCCAGGCTC
>NW_028256025.1:0-85000 GCF_971803275.1 Cyanistes caeruleus | reverse complement strand
ACTCAAGGACTTGCAGCTTTGCCCCCACACTAGGCTCCAATGCAGTTTCCAAAGCTGCAGACTTCACCACAAAACGTATCAAGAGAAACTGGCCACTTGTGGATTTTGCCTCAGAAGAAGGGTTCAGAACTACACAGTTTGTTTCTTTGGCCACACAGGACAAGAATGGCCGGCCACAGCTTCATGGACAACACAATCATCTCCTTGCAGCTTATCAAAAGCCAAAAGACAAGTGGCCTAAAAGACTCTGCAGAAGTGAAGAATTACTCCAGAAAACTGCAGAACACTTCTCCAGGTCATCCTGAGGTTTCCAAAAAGGGAAAGCAAAGAAAACAAGCCCTGTGAGCCCCAGAAATGCCAAGTGAGCCCTTGGCCATGGCTTGGCAGAAGCCAAGAGACAGAGCTTCCCTGAGCCAAGCAGCCAGCTGCTCACCCGCAGGCAGCAGCGCTTTGGGGCCTCAGCACGACGGCTCAAAGCCCAATTTCCAGCTGCCACGGGATGGGGGAATGGCTGGGTGCTGGCAGGACTCCAGCACTCAGCATCCTCAGCCAGCAACAGCAAGTGCTGGCTGCTCAGAAACTTGCAGCTCTGCCTTGCACTAAAGACAGCAGCACCCAGCACTGGCACTTACTGTCTGGGCATGGTCAGGCTGGGCTGTGACCACAGCTGGAGGCTCGTGCTCCTTTTGCTCATTTTGCTCCTCTTTGGCCTCTTCTCCAGGAGCAGAGGGAGCCCCAGCAGAGTCTGCTCTTGCTTCTGGGCTCTGTGGACAGATGGTGGAGTTAGGGACAGGCAGCTCCCTATCATTTAGAACCTTATTTCTCTTCAGCTCTATTTTTACAACCAGCTCTACCAAGCACAAATCATCAGCTTTGATAGCAATGGGATTCTAAGTCTCTCCAACTAAATTAAAATGGGTTAATTCAGCCAGGCAGAAAATAGCTCTGAATTAGAGAGTTCACCCTGGCTACTATCAGCAAGCAACGTTCTCTCTGCAAATCTGAGCTTTGAGTTCTTTTAAAGCTCTGCAATGGAAAATTAGGAAATAGCCAACAATGCCTTTGCTATTGCTGTTGTAAACATGGAAATGGATCTTCTTTCAGCCCACCCAGCTGGCCCTCTGCACTCTACTGCCACAGGCCAAGCTCACAGTTCCCTGCACAATTCTGAAACACCAGGAACATCAAATGTTCCTTTCTGACTCACCTCAGGATCGGCACCTCTGAACACACGGCTCAGATGACCTGCAGTGGGCAAGGAAAAGGAACCAAATTCTTTGAGAAAACTGGAGAGAACCGTGGCCTATTTAGAACAGCATCTGAGAAGATCTCCCAGTCTACATTTTCAAAGGTGTCCTGCTTGACTGGTGTGGTTTAAAGCAGCAACTAAAAAATCACTAGGAAACTTACTTATTTCTTGCTGTGAGATATGGATTAGAACAAGAGCAAAACAGGCTTAAAACTTAAATGGAATAAAGAAAGTTTATTGACAAAAACTACAAGAATAAGAAACCAGAATAAAACTTCCAGAACAACCCTTTTCTCCCCCACTACCCAACCATTCTCTTGTTCACATGACAACATAGAGACAAAAATACTTTGGAACTTTGGTGTTTACAACAGTCCCAATTCCTGCTGGAGTCTTTTCATCAGTCTTTGTAGAGAAACAGAAGTCTTCTTCTGCTATCTATGGAGTTTTTCACAAGAAAATGATTTTTCTTCATAGCTTTCTATTTCTCTGATGCCAGCTGCCCAGAAATCTGCCATCAGTTGTCTCCTCCCATTTCCCATCACTCTGTGGTGTGTTATGGGTCATGAGTCTAGGGATGTCATTTTTATGAATGAGTTATTCAAAGGCAAAAGTTCTCTTTATCTGTTTTTGTGAGGCTTCCTGGAAACAAAAGTTTTCTCTTTTTGCTTCTTAAAAGCCATAAATCTTCAACTCTTACTTCTCCCCCTCTGTTCCAGCATCTCACAGTGTCACAACTACTTCATCATTTGCTCAAAATCCACACTTGGAAACACTCCATTCCTCCCAATATACTCTGTTATGAATTAAAGGAGATTTTTTCAGAACACTACTGTCCATCTCCATAGCTTTAACAGAAAAATATTTCAGCTTATTAAAGCATCTCCTTCTTTTTCTTCCCCCTCTCAAGTTAATTTTTTTCTTCACTCTCTTTGATGGGTTGATGGTTGATCACTCCCTCTCTCTCTCTCTGGAAAAAAAGGATTAATCTGCAAGTCTCATGCAGGCAGTAAAAGAGTTAAAATCTTGCTAAAGCTGCAGATGTTGATGGTGTCAGGTTTCAGTTCAGTGGCAGAAACTGCAAACCAAGTCAGGCCGGCCGGCTCCGTTTCTCCCCCCACCCCGCCCTCTGCAGCCTTGTCCGGCCTGGAGGGGGGGAGGAGGCCGAGACAGAGCCCTGTGACCTCGTCAGAAGCCAGAAACCAAAGAGAGCAAGAAATTCCCGGCCTCACATCTTCAGGTGGTGTTCACAGGTTGATCTCACTTCCCAATAGTTAAAACCGCTGCCAATTCTCACCCATGGCCAGGAATTAGTCAGGAGAAAAAACTCCCATCAGCCTCCAGCAGTTTCAACTTCCCCAGCTCTCAGAGCTATCTTAAAAGTAAAGTCACCCCAAGAGATTGAGCCAGCAAAGTGAGGAAATGCCAGACTCTGCTGCCACAGGCTCTCCCGTGGAGGGAACAGAAGCCCTGCAAATGCTGCCCGCAGCCCCCTGGCTACAGACACCCCGTGTTTTGCTGAAGGTGTTGACAGGAGCTTGACCAAACCAGGGGCATCCTCATGGTCTTTCTGTTTCAATAGCAACCCGGTCACTAAGAAAGAGCAGGGAGACCTACAAAAGCCAGCTCAGGTTCCAGCCAGGGAAAACCTCTACTTACGTGCCAGGTTGGTCAGGTAATAGCCAGAATATCCGATGACATAGATGGTGCAAATGGCAGCAGCGAGCTGCTCCATCATTTTTGCCAGTTTGCACACTCTGCTCCACCACAAGAACAAACAAGGCTCCTGTCAGTGTGCAGCTGCTCACTGACAAACGCCTCAAGCAGGAGGATGCTCCTGCACTGAGCAAGCCCAAGAGCTGCTCTGACCCTGAGACCTTCCGTGCACCAAGGCAACCTTGGGATGTCACCACGACAAGGTGGCATCCATGCCCTGACATCACAAAGCCAATGCTCTGCGCTGCTCTGGGAATTGATGCAGAGCAACCCAACCTTCCCTAGAGCAAACACAAAATTGCCTGGGAGCTTCTCCTCTGTCACAAAGGGTCACAAATCCTTTGGTGGGCTGTGGGAAATGGAAAGACAGAAACTTCCACAGATACTGAAGGGTTTGATTGACAGCCTTGGAAGGAGCTTGGGTTCATGCAATGCTAAAGGTTCACAGACGTTGAGTCGAGAATTCATAAGCTTATGTTCCTATAGCTGCAAGTAAGAATATGTCATAAGTAAAGAAAAAACTGTATTGAGTGAGATGGTGGAGAGTTTTCATCTGTGATTGTGTGATTTTATAGAGCAAGCTATGAATCTAAATATTATCATGAGAAGCACATATATGTAGGTGAGCTAGCAGTCTATTGGGTGAAAAGCAGACGCAGTGCAGCAGAACTTGGCAAAGCTGAAGGGTGATTAAGTAATAATAAACCTCTTCAATTTAGTGCATTAGCCAAAAATCTCAAATTAGCGAATCTCAGCCACTGCACCAGGCTGAAGCTGAGGATCCCCAGCCAAGCTCAGAGGGAGGAGAACACAGCATTTGTGGGATCCTTTCCAGTCTGACTTGCTTTAGCTGGAGCCTGGGGGAGGAGAGAGCAGGAGAAGGGTTGGCTGAGTCCTCTCCCCTCTGCCTTGCCCTTCTCTGCTGGATCCTCAGTTCATCCCACACCCACCCCAAGACTCCATCCCCATCCTACTGGTGCTGACGGGATTAAAGGAGATAAAGAGGAGATTAAAAAGATAGAGAGGAGAGAAATAGAGAAGTTTAAATGCAGTTTAAATATTAACGAAATACACGTTAGTGCCTGCTGAGAGTTGAAAGGGAGCTGAAGGGCTTGCGAAGGGGCAGGAGCCCGTGAAGGGCTCAGGAGCTGCTGCTGCCAGGAGGGAGGAAATGCACCAATGGCTCCCAGCAGAGTCTGTGCTTTGAGGCTCTTTCCCAAACAGCTGCAGGAGGGAAAGCAGCTGAGTTTGGAGGAAGAGTTTTCTGCTGAGGTTTCCTGTTTAGAGCTGTCACAAGCTTGAGCTGCTCAAGGGAAACGCGGCTCTGCTTCCAGCAGGGCCCAACTGCCCGGGAGCACAACTTGGTTCCCTGGCCCTGAGCCAACGGGCAGCAGCAGCTTCTGTTCCCTCCTGGCTCTTGTGTCATTTCCAGCAGCACAAGACACACCAAGGAAAGCTCCTCCAGAACATGCCATGAGAAACACAACCTGATTTCATTGCATGAAGGAGCTCTGACAGTCCCACGGGCTCAGGGTTGTTTGTCAGTGAACAGAGCAGGGAAAAGCACAGCCACATTCCCTGCACAGGGAATTCACAGGAGGAAAGTGCAGCGCTGGAGGATGTGCTTGGATACAACGTTCCCACGGCAGTTTTGGGGATAAAATCGTCAGCAGAGAGAAAAGAAAAAGTGCTACCAAGGGTGGGCTGGGGAGGGCTGGTGCTTCCCGGGAGGCTCCTGAAGCTCAAGAGGACAAAGCCCAGACCTTGTCCAAGCTGCGAGCTGGGTCTGAGCCAGAAACCAGGGGGTGGCAGAGACATTGCTGCTGAAGGGCTTCAGATTGCCAAAGCTAAAATGTCCAGTATCAAGGAACAACTTGAGGTTACAGAAGTCCCAGTGCCCACGTTCCATCCCCTCATTTCAAACTGAAAGCAGAGCTCCATCTGTGACTATGCTTTTTAATAAAGAATGTCAAACTTCAACAAAATTCCCTTAGAAAGACCCCATGAAGGTTCACACTGTGAGAGCTCACTCGAGGCAGCCCCAACTCCTGCCCTGGTTCAGTCCCTCTCAAGCCCACTGTGCTTTCCAGCTGCTTTGCTCCAGCTCCCCCCAAATCACCACGAATTCCACTGAACTGAAACAAATCCAAATCCTCGTGGGTCGGGTCAAGGGCAGGGAGAGGTCACTCAGGGATCACCATCAGGGCCACAACAGCCTGACACGGGGAAATGAACTGAACTTAGGATTGAGCAAATCAGACCAGGAGAATGAGGATTAAAATCAATCTTGAGAAACACCTCCTCCCGCTCCTGAACTTTTCTGTCCGGGCCGCTGCTCGCGGGGCACAGAGAGGGGCCCGGCCTTGTCCCTCCAAACCTCCCTGGGAACCACCCCAGAGCCCTCAGCCTTCCTTGTGCCCATCCCCGGGGCCCCTTGTCCCTCCCAATGGCTCCCGTGGCTCTCCCAGTCCATCCCAGCCTCTCCCAGTCCATCCCAGCCTCTCCCAGTCCATCCCAGTCACTCCCAGTGACCCCGCCTGTCCATCTCGCCCCTCCGTGCATCTCTCGCCCCTCAGCCAATCAGAGCGCGTCTCTCCGATGACTCATCAGTTGCCGGGCAGATCCACAGAGCCGAGAGCCCCGCGCTGGACTCGGCCACCCATTGCCGCGCACTTCATTCCCAGTCCCTCCCAGTGCCACCACAGTCCCGCCCAGTGCCACCACAGTCCCTCCCAGTGCCAGCACAGTCCCGCCCAGTGCCACCACAGTCCCGCCCAGTGCCACCACAGTCCCTCCCAGTGCCACCACAGTCCCGCCCAGTGCCACCACAGTCCCTCCCAGTGCCACCACAGTCCCGCCCAGTGCCGCCACAGTCCTGCCCACTGCTTTTTAGCCATTCCCAGTCTATTCCTAATTCATTCTCACTTCACTTCCAGGCCTCCACGCCCTCATCCAGTGTCCCAGTATCCACTCTCATCTCTTTCAGTGCCATCCCAGTCCCTGCCAGTCCATTCCCAGTCCCTCTCAATGCCACACAACTCCTCTCCCATCTCTCCCAGTGCCCATCCCAGCGTGTCCATCTCGCTGGTGCCCTCCAGCTCCCAGCCCGGCCCCGGCCGCCTGCTCTGCTCCCTGATGGATTTCTCCCCTGCCCACATCCAGCTGAGCTGCTCCCAGGGCCAGCAGCAGCTCTCGGGCCACGTGCTGGCCACTGCCGTGCTCCCCAGCGGGGACTGGAGCCAGCAGCTCCTGGTGCTGCTGGAAACCGCCCCCGGCAATGCGGGCTCAGCTCCAGCTGCCAGGTGGAGCACGGCAGCCTGGAGCACCCCCTGAGCTGGCACTGGGGCACGGCCCGGCCCCCACAGCGCCGGGGGCAGCGGGGGAGGCACTGGGGGGGCCCAGAGGGGGATTGGGGTGTGCTGGGAGGAACTGGGAGGGAGTTTGAGACAGACTGGTTTAAACTGGGAGAGGGGTTTGGGGGTCTGGAATGGCTGGGAAGGGGTTTGAAGGATGTTGTTGAGGGTGGGATGGGGTTCTGGGGGTGCTGGTGGACCCTGGGAGGGAGTTTGGGGGTGCTGGGTGTCACAGGGAGGGATTTGAGTGAGCCTGGATGGGCTGGAAGGAGATTGGGCATTGGAAAGCAGGGATTGGGATGAGGTTGGTTGTGCTGGGAAGAGACTGGGAGGAGTCTTGATGAGTCCTGGTGGGGCTGGGAAGGGACTGGGAGAGGGTTTGGGGGTCCAGGGGAAGTGGGGAGAAATTGGGAGGGGGCTGTGGGATCCTGAGAGGAACAGGAGGGGCTCTGCTGGGTCCTGGGGAGGCTGGGAAGAGACTGGCAGTGATTTACCAAAATAGCGATATTGATCCAGTATCAATATCGATCTGTTAATGGACAAAAAACCTCTCCAACAGTTTAAAGTTACAAAGTGGATGTTTAATCACAGCACTGTGTGAGTGTGGGAGTCACCCCTTAATACGCACTGCAAGTTGACAAAAGATTCCAGTGTCTATTTATTTACAGAAGTCTTAAATATCCAAAATACTAATACATATTAATACTAATGCATATGCATAATGCTAGCACCTCCCATGTGCCACTTTGGATTAGAATTCATGGTAATGATTTTAATGTCATTATGCCTGCATGGTTGGCTCCCTAATTTGAGGAGGGGGTCGTTTTGGTGTGGAGGGTTCATCAAGGGATGAAGGAAAACCGCTCTTCCTCACTCTCACCTTTCTACCTTTACAATGGTTGACATTACAAATGACATTTGGTACAACTCCAATTTCCTCCCTTGTGACTTTGAAATGGGTTTCCAGATGTAAGGTCTGTGATCTTCCTGAACCCGTTTATCAGTTTCTCTTTTCTCATTATAAGCACAGCTGAACAAACATACAATGAAAAGTAATTTTTTTACCTAAGTCCGAGATTCACTATCTCAAATCCTGCTTCTCACTTAATCATTAACTCTAACTAGTTCCAGCAAGGCCTATCTCTAGCCAAGACCCCTAATTTTTCTAAAATTCTTAATTGTTTAAAATTAGTGACTCCAAAGGAGGTTTCAGAGGGTCTTGGGTGGGCTGGGAGAGACTGGGAGGGTCCTTGGAGGGGCTTGGGGTGTCTGTGAGAGGTTTTGGGGGTCCTGACCTCTGCAGATGCCCCAGGGATGCCATCAAACGCTGCCCAACGCAAGATGCTGATGGGGATTGGAGTCTCCGTGTTGGGCTTTGTCTTCCTGGCACTGGGGCTTGGCTTCTGCCTGCACAGGAAGGTGAGGGAGGGTTCTGGGGGTCGTGTCTCCCTCACCCAGAGCATTTGTGCTCCCCTCTGGGCCCCCAAGCCCGGTGTCACCCCCTTTTCTCTGCCCACACAGCTCCTGAGGCAAAAGCTTCTCGAGGATTAAAAGTCAACAATTCCCACTGTCATTCTGTATCCTGTTAAATTTTCATTCCCCTGCTTTCATCCAGGTGCCCACAGGGAGCCAGGAAGATGTGGAGCCTCCCAGCCAGGTGTCTTCCCAACATGGATCACCAGGACCACGGATCACCAGGGCTCTGCCCAACGGGGGTCACTGGGGATCATCCAACGCCCATCCTCCCATGGGGGATGGAGCTGGAGCAGCGCACGAAGCTCTTCCCGCACTCGGGGCACTCGCAGGGCTTCCCTTACTGGTGCCTCCGTTGGTGTTGGGTCAAGTGAGATCTCCGTGAGAAGCTCTTCCCACACTGGGGACACTCGTAGGGCCTCTCCCCAGTGTGGATGCGCCGGTGGACGGTGAGGTTGGAGTTGCGGTTGAAGCCCTTCCCGCAGTCGGGGCAGCGGAAGGGCCTCTCGTCTGTGTGAATCCGCTCATGTACAAGGACATCAGAGCTGGTCTGAAACCTCTTCCCACACTGGAGACACTCGTAGGGCCTCTCCCCAGTGTGGATGAGCTGGTGTTCCCTCAGAGTGGAGCTCCACCCAAAGCTCTTCCCACATTCCAAGCAGGTGTAGGGCCGTTCCCCCGTGTGGATCACCTGGTGTGTCATCAAATTAGAGATATCTCTGAAGCTCTTCCCACATTTCCCACACTCGTAGGGCTTTTCCCCAGAGTGGATCCTCTGGTGTTTCCTCAGGTTGGAGCCATGGTTGAAGCTCTTCCCACATTCCCCACACCCATAGGGCTTTTCCCCAGTGTGAATCACCTGGTGCTGGAGCAGGTGGGAGCTCCACCTGAAACCCTTCCCACATTCCAAGCACTTGTGGGGCTTCTCCCCCAGCTCTGAGCTTCGGCTGGATCTCTGGCCGTGTTCCTGGCACTGGGGGGATCTTTCCTCCTCACAGCTCCCTGGACTGGGTTTGCAGCCCCTCCTTGTGCGGCATCTCCAGGGCTTTTCCTCCTCCTCTTCCATCTGGAAAAAATTTGGGAATGAAAATTCCTGGTTAGGAGGAAAAAAAGAGAGGAGAGTGCCTTGGGCTGGGGGTGCCTCTGTTGGGAAGGCAGAATTAGAAAGAAATTATAAATATGTCTCTTTAGCCAGAAAGGCTAAGGAAGAAATACAAATGAAAGCACAGTTTGAATAATTCAATGAAACCAAGCTGACATGCCAGAGCACGTTCTTTCCCCCAGGAAAACTAAGCTGAGACCCCTCTTCCCAGCCTTATAAGGAAAGGTCTGAAGAACCCCGAGATAACTAAAAATATGCAAAACCAGCGATTTCTATAGGTCGAACACAAATGTTACTGTATTAGGATACTTAGAAAGATTGGTTAGTAAAGGAATAGAATATTAAATGTATAGGTTATATATGTATATATGTAATTGTAATTGTAATGTAAATATGTAATTGTAAAAGGGAGTTCTCTTGGTTCTCTTAGTCTCTCTTAACTCTTGGCTCTCTTGCTACTCTCTCTTGGCTCTCTCTTAGCTCTCTTGTTTCTCTTAGCCTTCTTGCCTCATACTTTCTACACTCTTGCTGCTCTCTTTTTCCTGCTCTTTCCTGCTCTTCTTTATCCTCTTTTTCCTGGCTCTCTCACTTCTGTTCTGTTATTCTCTTTCTTAGCAATCTTAAAGTCTTGAACTCATGTATTCATATTTTACCCCCTTTTGTATTGTTCTCTCCGAGCCTGCTTTGCGCTCTATCTGTCGGCTCATGGCAGGCTCTCCCTCTCTCTCTCTCTCTCCCACGCCCTGAAATAAACAACTAACATCTAACTCGACTATAGAGGTCTCTGCCGAGTCTCAGACCGTCCACCCCCGATGTGTCTCCTACATGCCTCCTTGCCCAGGTTCATCTCAGAAAGACATTGGGCATCTTGCGTCTGTAAGAACCTCAAAAACAACAAGATTCAGCCCAAACAACAAAACACAGATCACAAACAAACCAAACAACAAGATTCAGCCAAAACCCCCTGCACAATAGAAAGGTTCAGCCCCTGCAAGAAACTAAAGCACCAACGTTTACCACAGTAAGGCTCAGAAACACCAAGATTCAGCCCCATAAAAATCGTGGATTGCCCACTGTGGTCACCCGCTGCATGTGGGGTGGCAACGCTCCTGGGGCTGGGGGAGCTGCAGATACAGGGATGAACTTCGTGCTGCTTCCTCTCCCTGCTCCTCCTCCTCCTCCTGTGGCCCTACTCGACCTCACACTCCTCCTCCTCCTTCTGCACAACCCCAGGTACATATATTTTGACCGTTTTGTTCTTCAACCCTGCTTCTCCTTCCCTTCTCCTCCTGCCCCCAGGCCCAGCACCCACTGCCGCCTCCCTCTTCCCCCCCAGTCCCACAGCATCCCACCGCAGGGGCACGGATGCAGCTGGGCCAGCTCGGCCTGGGGCAGCGCTGGGCTCTCGGCCGCTTCCGCCCGCACTCGCTCCCCACTGCAGCCGCTCCCGCCACCACAGCGCGGGGGGGCCCGGCCTTGGCGCTCCCCCCTCCCACCTCCCCAAATTCCCCTCCAGGGGGGCGCCAAGGCCCGGGGGGGAGGGGCGCAGCTGGGCTCCAGCTGGGGAACGCTGGCAGCTGCGGCTCTGCCTGGACACTGATGAGTCATCAGCGCCGCGCGCTCTGATTGGCTCAGCCCTGCCTGAGCCCTGCGCCTGCACCAAGGGGGGACACCCTGCTCCAGGGGGGATGGCCCCAAAACGGGGGAACCCCAGCAAAGAACAACAACAAAGCCTCTTTACAAACTGATCCTCTCAACCTCATTGTACATAGGGCCAGGGACGTGGACATAAGGAAGTGACAGGAGGAGCCAGCAGCTGCACAAAATGTTATTAATTGATGACACAGACTGCTGCTCAGCCAAGGTCCTGCTAAATTCATCAACTTCCAGAAGAACAACAAAGACTTAACACAGACATCAACATCGTTAGCTATACAAAAGTGGGGTGCATATTAAGGGGGTATGTAGGAGGTGCATTGGCAAGTCTGTACCTCTCCAGGACTTCAGCCAGTAGGGAAAGGGACAGGGAGATGTGGCCAAGAAAATTAGGGTGAAAAGGAGGCTGTGTCTGCCAACAACTGGAGAGACCCCATGGGAAATGTCCCATGGGCACACGCTTTTTTATGAATACAATTACTGTTACAAGACTCCTCTGTCTTCCTTGTGGACAGAAACCTCTGGGGATGTCAATTTTTCCACACACCTTGGGGCTCCTCCGCAATTCCTTCCACCGTCCGGGCCGGCGGGCAGTGAGTGCAGCTGAAGGGGCCTCACCCAGTTTGGGGGATCGGCTCCCTCGGCTGGCGGCGGCACCGGGCATTGATTGGGTACCCGAGAGTGAGCAGGAGACAGACGAGTGACGGAGCAGGGCGGCTCTCAAGAGTCGGCAGGGAGAGAGCACTGAAAATCTCAGCAGTGACTACAGTGGCATCTTCGGGGAGTGAACATGGCAGGGCACCCAGGGAGGGGACAAAAGGGAAAGCCACAATGGGGTCCCAGCAAAAGGGATGAGGATCCCAAAATATCTCTCAAGGGTCCCTTGGGAGCATGTGGAGGTCGTTTGCACATTCTCCCAGAGGGAATTAAGGACATGGACACCCAGGGGGGCAAGAAGGGAAGTCCAGAAGGGATTTAGACAACAGGGGATGGATGGTGTTGGTGTGCTGGGAAGGGATTGGCTGAAGGGGAGTGTGCAGGAATGTGCTTAAGGAAAGAAGCAGCAGGAGGAATCCATGGGGTAAGAAAAATGATGATGGAAGAGTAAGAGAAAAGTACTGAGGATTGTGATGTTTTCCAGAAGGTGCTTATCCTCAGAATTTGCCAGCTGACTCAGATCCTTTGTATCCCAGTTTTCCAGGACAGGAAAACAAGGAGGTGAGGATTTCAGGGGGTTTCCCTGAGCTGGGAGCGGCAGGAGCGGGCGCAGAGCTGCGGCACCGGGAGCACGGGCTGGGGGCCTGTGGGGAGCTGTGGGGCCGGGCCGGGGCTGTGGGGCAGCCGGGGCTCAGCGCCGGGCGCTGCCTGAGCCCAGCACCCCCCGGGCAGGGCCGGCAGTGGCCCCCGGCCCCCAGGAGGCTGCGGGACGCCCCGGCCGCTGCCCGGCCCCGTGGAGCTGCCGGCCCTGCCCGCCGGGGGGGCCGCCTTTGGACACTGCGGCAGGACAGGGACCGGCTCTGGGATACGGGCTGGGGAGGGGAGCCTCAGCACAGCCAGCACGAGGAAGGAACAGCTCACAAATGGCGATTAGACCTGCAAGGATCCACATGATCTTTTAAGCATTTCCTGGTGGGTCCCTGGAGAAAGGAAGGATTTTGCAGAAAGCTCAGCAGCTGCCACACGATGAGCACCCACAGGCACTGAGGGGGGCTGCAGCAGCGACAGAAGAAGCCCCTGCAGCACTTGCTCACAAAGGCTCAGCAGCTGAATGCAGCAAGGGATGAGCAAAAGGCCAAGCTGAAGGCAAAGGCCATGGCACAGTTCCTACAGCCCCTGAGGGATCAAGCCCAGGGCCCAAGGGGGCCCCAGCACCCAGGGGACACCCTCTCGGCCACAAGCACCTGGCACAGGCATTGCCCTCCTGGCCAGGGCACAGCCCACCCAAACAGCCCCTGACAAGGAATCAGCCTTCCAGCTGCAGGGCACAAGGACACTGCAAGCACAGACAGCAGCACCCTCAGCACCAGCAAGTCCAGCTCTTGATGGACACGCATTCTTAGCGGTGGCACAGCTCCCATTCCACCAGGGACCCACCACACTGCAGCCCTTGGGAACATCCAGGGTGGCTCTGGATCCAGAGGAGACCTTTCCTGATGGACACAGGGGCCTCTCCATCCACTTGGAATTTTATAATAATAAATTATAATATATATATAACAAATAATAATTTAAAATTAAACATGTGTGTTTTCTTCAGCCACTATTAGCAGATGTGGGGGATGGGTTTGAAATGCAGGAATTTTTATTTGCTCACAAATGTGATTGTAATTTACTGGGAAGGGATTTGATGGCAAAATGGGGAATGCAAATTAATGTTGCAAAAGGTGATACAGAGGCTGGTTCTGTTGTACCTCTGTGTCAAATGTCTGGCAGAGCCATGGCTGAAGTGAACCCACAAGTGTGGGCAGCCCCAGGGAAATTGGCAAAATTAGATATGGAGCCTCTCCAAATTTCCCTGAAGCAACCAGGACAAGAGGTGTCCAAAAGCAATCCCCTGTTCCAAGGGAGGGAAGGAAGGGCTCACAGCCTGTCTGGGAGTCCTGCTCAAGGCACGGCTTGGGCAGCCAGGGATGGCTCCCTAGAATGCTCCTGTCCTGCCAAACAAGAAATCCAATGGAATCCACAGAATGCTGCAGGACCCAAGAAGAAGAAATGAGATGATGAAACCGAGGCACCCTATACTCTCAGATCCTTACACCAGCCTCAACCAGGTGCCCTCCTCACACTGCTGCCATTCACAACTTGATGCAAAAGATGCTTTCTGGGGATCTGCCCACTCCCACAGGATGCAAACTGAATTCTGCCTTGGGCTGGCAACAAGAGCTAGAAGGGAAAATGCTCAAGACATGGACGGTCCTTCTGCAGGGATGCACGGAAGCACCGGCCTGATTGGGGCAAGCCTTGCAGGAAATATCAAAGGAATTGACCTCACCCCCAGGGACTGGCTTCATGCAGGATGTGGATGACTTGATCCAGTCAGGAGGACAAGGAGAAGAGGTAGAGGAAGCCTCTGTGAAATGGCTTCATTTTCAGGCTAAAAAGCAGCTTTGAGTATCTGAAGAAAAAGAAAGGGCAAATGGTAGAGAAAATAGTCAAGTATTCGAGACCCGTTTTGACTGAAGCTTTGTCTTGTATTGACCCTGAGAGGGTTCAAGGAATCTAAGAAATAATGTTACCCAGGACTAAAATGGAGCTGAAACAATTCTTACAATTAACAGGGAATTGCGGGAGCTGGATTGAGGATTCTCTCTTCTAGCCAGAACATTGCATGAATTTTTTACCCCCAGATAGTCTCAATGTTATGGGGTGGACATAAGAAAGAGAACAAAACTTAACAAAATGAAAAAAATAAAATGATTGATGCCCCAGCCATGGCTCTTCCACACTCAGAAATCTGAACTGGAAGGGAATATTAAACAGGCCACCCCTGAGCCTGCACTGAAGGCAACGCAGCAGCAGCCAGGGCTCCCCAGCGGGGGAAGCCCCTGGGCCTGCCCACAGATCCTCTGCTCAAATCCTCGGCCTGGCCACCCTCCTTTGCCATCTCCAGCCACTGCGGGACAATCCTTGCTCTCACTCTTGCAGCTTCAGGCCTTTCTGTGCCTGCCCTCGCCACAGCTGCTGGGGAAGGCACCGGGACAATTCCACTCTGCCTCTCAATTCCACTCACACTCTGCCGTGCCTGGGATTAGCTGCTGACAAAATAGACCAACTTGAAAATGGCTTCAAATCTTATTTCTCTAAAGGGACTTGGTTTGCCTTTGCCTTGGGGAAAGGAATTTTAATGTTTCTTTTCCACCACTTAGCAGAGATGAAATTAACATCTCCACAGACTGGGAATAGCCCAAAAGATTCCCCCTAAGATAACGACCATCAACAAAACATCAACACCCAGCAGCAAACATCAACCAACATCTACCCCAGACACTGCCCCAGGCACAGCTCGAGACACCTGGTCTGGAAAAGGCTGAGCAGGAAATCCAGGAGTGCCCACCTAATTCCCATCACAGGCACAGAAATCCGGCTGCAACAGGAAGCCAAATCCTAACAACTCCACACCTTCAAACCAATGAACATTAAACCAATGGATTTCTATGGGTTCAGAATGTATAAAGTTTTGGAAAAATCTAGTAAATTCCCATGTCATGGAATGATTTTCTCTGCACACCCAGCCTAAGTGTGGATTTAATGATTCCTGTTGCACATCCTGGCCAGAATCACGTTGTGCCTTGACTCTCTAACACTAAAGACATTGCGGGAGAGTTTTTGATTTTCCCAAAGTTTCCGTGAAAGGATTACACCATTAGAAATTTTTTTTTGTAATAATCTTGATTTTATATTGTCAGTTCAGTTTGGGCCAAGGTAGGGAGAATCAATTTTTAGGCCGAGAGAGAAGTAGGAAAAATTCGATTGCCTTGAAAATTTTTTGGGAATGTTTGTGCCTGGCTCATAGTTATGGCAAAAATTCTGTATGGGTTTTTGGATGTTCACTTTTAGGCTGTTTCTGAAAAACTAGAAGAGCTTTAAAGGTGACCCTTTATCTCATAAACACTTATTAGAGTACTGTAAAATAAAATAAACCAAAACAAAACACAAACACATTGTGAGGCTGGCACGTGTGAGTCATCCCATGTCTGCCCTGGAAGAGAAGCTTTGTTCCAGGCAGCCAGGACAGGAGCTTTAAAAATGCAAATTAACACT
This sequence comes from Cyanistes caeruleus, assembly GCF_971803275.1. NCBI lineage: Eukaryota > Metazoa > Chordata > Aves > Passeriformes > Paridae > Cyanistes > Cyanistes caeruleus. The sequence goes on along the minus strand of NW_028256025.1, from coordinate 69,690 downwards.
GATGGCCCAAAGCCTGCACAATGGCCCAGGGGCTTCCTGCCTGCAGGAGGAATTGGGCTGATTCCCTTTGCCCCTCAGCCCAAGCTCTGCCTGCTTGCACAGATGGAATTTGCACAGATAAAGGCACAGCCCATTGTGAGGATATCTGACTCTGCAGCAGAAATTGGTTCAGCTGCAAAGGAAAACAGAAAATGGAGAATGTTGTGAAAACTTCACTAAAACAAGTGAGGGAGAATCATCCCTGTCCCCACTCCAACATGTGCTGTCTCTGTCTATGTTATATAGGGTGTATCAGACCACTGGGGTTTATTTGCTACCACAAGTTCAGGGAAATCAGTTGGGAATCCAAGTACGTGATGATTTAATGAGAGAAAAGCTGACAATTGATGCTGCCCTGGCTGGAGGGAGCACCCAGAAATGGGGAAAAGATGAACAGCCACCCGAACAAATCCTGCAACACCACGGACCAGACCCTAGGAACCCTGATGAATTCATAGCAGGTACCAGAGAAAGCATTTGTCATTTCATTGGGATAATTAGATTACAGGATGCCATTGAAATAATAACCAACCACACAGCTCCAGCTCCTGACCTTCCTCCCAACCAATCCACTCAGATGAGGAACACAACATTTCACCATGGGATGGGATCACATTATCTATTAGCAGAAGGAGACAGAATTTCTGGAAAAGTAAATGACTCAAACTGCGGTTGAAAAATAGATGAGAACAGATACCAAAGGAAACAAGAAAGCAGCTCATGAACCAGACTGTTGTGAATTCATGTTGTAAATATTTGCTTTTCACAATTATTCTGATAAATATATTATATGCTTTCACTATATTCTTTTCTCTCTTAGCAAGTTATAGGCTTAGATAGGAATTCTGAATGGTAAGGATATGTCTCATCTGGAGAAGGCAAGGTAACTCCAACAAGCAAGACAATGGGAGGATCAAGCTGTGGAAAACAGGCTATTATCAGCAGCAAGAAATGGAGAGCAAACTGTTACCAAAAAGCCGGTACCAGGACGTTGGCAAGGGGGAAAGATATGAAGCCCATCTGCTCTCTGAAGAAGTATAAGGGGCCTGGACCCTTATCAACAAGTGACCATCTGCAGCAGAAAGGAAATCAAAAACGCCAAAATAATGCTGACCAGCTAGACCAGCAAAAATTATGCTGACCAACAGAAAATAAAATTGAAAAAAACCATGATCCAAGAAGGTGGAACCAGGGAGGGGATATGCTTGAATATGCATTAACCTCTCGCAGCAAGGATGGGATAAAAAGGACACTCCTGAGATACCAGGTGTGCTCTTGGCAGCGCGCCAAGGCACCCGGCCGTATCTCTTTGCTTTTCTTTATGTCTCTTATTGTCTTTATTAAACATTTTTAAAATTTTACAGGAGTGAACTTCGTTTTTCACATAAATTGGGGGCTCATCCGGGATTAAGCACCTCGCCCCGGGGAAACCAGGAGATTCCAGGTGGAGGACGGCGCCTCCTTGCCAGTTTTGGTAATCCGCTTTGGCTCTTCTGGTGTCATCGGTGGTAGCAGGGCAACACCCAGAGGACAAGAGAGAGACAAGTAAAGCAAAGAAAAATAAAAAAAAAATAAAAAATAAAGGTAATAAAGCGCTCCTTCAAAATCCCATAATCTTTCAGGACCTGAACAGGAATTGGTAAGTACTGATCAGGGTGGGTGGAAACAGGGGGATGAATGTGTGTGAATGAGACGCAAGCTGGTTACCCCAGACCTGCGGAGCGAGAGCGGAGTCCATAGTACCGCGGTTCCTATCTTTCGCGAGAAAATAGGCCGGGAATTGGACGAAGCAAAAGAAAAAGGAGTGAGAGAATCCCCCTGGGGTTTCTGAGACTGGGGTCTCAGGGAGGGGTTGAACCCCTGGAAAGGAAGGAGTCGGGAGTTCTCCTAAGTCCAGTGTACTAGGAGACGGGACAAAAAGGGGATAAAAAATAATAAATCCCCAGGAATATTGCCAGGTTGAGGGTGCAAACCACGGGAAGTGTGGGATACAGTACCCAAGAAAATCTGGGGGGGTTGGCCAACAACATTGAAGGTGCTTTATTATTGTATTGTCTTGGTGTGAGTGAAAAATGAGTGAGAAAAACCTATTAAAGAAATGAGAATGCATGTGTGAATGAGAGATTGTGTATAACTGTATCTTGAAGGAGGGGGAAGGTGGACTGTAACAAGAGCATTGAAAGAAGGATTTGGGGTTTGTTGCTTTTGTTGGTGGTGATGTGAAGGGTAATTAGTGTTTTAAAGAAGTGAACTTGTGGTTTGTTTTTTTTTTTTAAGGGAGTTAAAATAGGTATTTTAAAGAAGTGAACTGGTGTTTTAAAGGAGTGAAATTGGTATTCTAAAATAGTACAATTGGTGTTCTAAATAGTGGTGCTTAAAGGAGTAGGTTGAAACAGAGAACACTTGGAAAAATGGGACAGAGAACCAGTAAGCTGGCCTTAAGAGAAAAAAGAATTAATAAAATACCAGAGGATATACCTCAAGATAGTCCCCTCAGGACCAAGCTAGCAAATTGGGATTCAGATCCTGATACAAAGGGGAAAGACAAAGTAAAAATGATCCAATTTTGCATGAAGGAGTGGGTAAAAAAGGAAATTAGACCTGATCATGTTTACTGGCCAAAATACAGGTCCTCTGAGGCTTGGATCTGCCAGGCTCTAAATATATTTGTGAATTCAAAAGAGCCATTTAATCCAGAAGAAAGAGAATATGCCTCTTGCTGGCTAGGAAACACAGAACCTCTGGGAGCCAGAGTTTTTAAAGTATCTAAAATTCCAGAGGTTGAGCAAAGAGAAAATAAAAAAAAATGGGACCCCCTGGATGCTTTACCTCCACCGCTGGCACAGGGAGCCCCCCCGCTGCAGCCAGCCGCAGGGGTTCCCCAGCCTCCGGGAATTCCTCCGCCTCCAATGGCACTGGGAATCCTCCCACCCCCGCTGATGCTGGGAATTCCACCCGTCCCGGGAACTCCTGCTCCCCCCTTCGAACAGGGGAGTGCGCTGGGTGTCCCGACTCTGGCTTCTGCTCCACCCGCCCTGGCGGCCCCGGCTTCATTGCCGAGCTTCAGCATCCCTGCCCTGGCAGCCCCGGCTTCATTGCCGAGCTTCAGCATCCCTGCCCTGGCAGCCCCGGCTTCACTGCCGGACCCCAGCACTCCGGCTGCAACAGCCCCGGCTTCACTGCCAGACACCGGCACTCCGGCTGCAGCAGCCCCGGCTTCATTGCCAGGCTCCAGCACTCCGGCTACAGCAGCCCCGGCTTCACTGCCGGACACCAGCACTCCGGCTGCAGCAGCCCCGGCTTCACTGCCAGACACCAGCAGCTCGGCACAGGCGGCCCTGGCTTCACTGCCAGGCCCCACCCTCACTCCTTCTGCACTAGGGATTCCAGATTCCCTGCCGGGCTCTGTTTCTGCTTCTTTTCCTTTGGAGGGTTCAGCGCCTGCCGCCCAGATAACATCTCTTCTTAATGAAGGGGCACCATATCAGAACACAAGACGAGCAATTAAAGCTCAAAAGCAGCCTGATAATCTCTATGTTACCAACACTAATACAAAACAAGGGAAGGGGGGTGTAAAAACAGATAGACAGGGAGAGTGGAACCAAGAAATCAATTTATTCCCATTACGAGAAGTACCTATGGGGGGAGTCCAGGGGGGAACGGGATTTGTGAATGCTCCTTTGACTTCTACAGAAGTTAGGAATTTCAAAAAGGAGATTAAAGGGCTATTAGAAGACCCTATAGGTACAGCCGAACAATTAGATCAATTCCTAGGGCCCAATATTTTCACTTGGGAAGAAATGCAATCAATAATGAAAATAATATTTTCCCAAGAGGAAAGAGATATGATTAGAACTGCTGGGATAAAAATATGGGAAAGAGAAAACCAACAAGGCCCACCAGGAGAACAGAAATTGCCAACTGCACCTCCTGATTGGAACCAGAATGATGAAGTTGGGAGGGGAAGTATGAATGATTATCGTAATTTGATAATCAAAGGGATAAAGGAGGGAGCGCCCCGAGGGCAAAATGTTAGAAAAGCCTTTGAGGGACAACAGGGAAAAGAGGAAACCCCAACTGAATGGCTGGAAAGGCTCCGAAAAAATATGAAACAATACTCTGGAATAGACCCTGAGTCCCTAGCAGGACAAGCCCTGCTAAGGGTTAATTTTGTCACCCGGGCATGGCCAGATATTAGGAAAAAACTAGAAAAATTGGAGGACTGGCATGACAAACCCTTAAATGATTTATTAAGAGAAGCTCAAAGGGTTTATGTACGGAGAGATGAAGAAAAAGCTAAAGTGGAAGCAAAAATCATGATAGCCACTATGAGGGAAAACACCTTCCAGAAAAATCTGAATCAAAAACCCTCAGGAATTCCTCCTAAACACTCAGGGGCTAGAAGTGGGGAAAAGGGAAGAAATAAAAATCCAGCACAATCAAAATTCCCGGGACAACCCAGGAATACCTGTTTTTATTGCAAAAAGGAAGGGCATTTTAAACGAGAGTGCCCTCACTTAAGGAGGGATCTAAAGATATTTCAAGAGACACCTCCAGAGGAAGAATAGGGAAGTCAGGGGCTCTATTATTTTTGGGGGGACAAATACCATCTGGAGCCTTTGATAACTTTAAAAGTGGGCCCCCAAGAGGAGAAATTAGAATTTATAGTTGATACTGGGGCAGAAAGGACTTGTGTTGTTAATATTCCAAAGGGATGTGATATAAGTAATGATACTGTAAAAGTAACAGGGGCAAAAGGGGAAGGGTTTAAAGTTCCTGTCATTAAAAATGTGGTCATAGAAGGAGAAACAAAAATAGGAATAGGAGATGTTTTACTAGTTCCTGGGGCTGGCAGCAACTTATTGGGAAGGGATTTACAGATACAATTAGGAATTGGGGTTATCCCAGAAGAAGGGAAAATGACAGCCAAAGTGTTAAAACTTGGCCAGGAAGATGAAGAACAAATTAACAAAGAGGTTTGGGCTGGAAAAGGAAATAGGGGTGGGTTGAATATTGACCCCATAAGGGTCACTATTGAAAGGGAAGAATGTCCCATACGTGTACGTCAGTATCCTATTTCTTTGGAGGGGAGAGAAGGCTTAAAGCCAGTCATAGAAGAATTGATAAAGGATGGGACATTGGAACCTTGCAAATCTTCTCATAACACCCCTATACTCCCAGTAAAGAAACCTGATGGAAATTACAGATTAGTGCAGGATTTAAGGGAGGTTAATAAAAGAACACGAGCCAGTTACCCTGTGGTTCCTAATCCTTATACTCTTTTAAGTAAAGTCCCACCTCAACATCAGTGGTTCAGTGTGGTGGATCTTAAAGATGCTTTCTGGGCCTGCCCACTGGCAGAAGAAAGCCGAGATATTTTTGCCTTTGAATGGGAAGATCCAAATACCGGGAGAAAGCAACAATTAAGATGGACAAAATTATCACAAGGATTCACAGAGTCCCCAAATCTATTCGGGCAAGCCTTAGAAGAGATACTACAAACTTTCCCCACTCCTGTAGGAATACAAATCATCCAATATGTGGATGATCTCCTAATATCAGGAGAAATAGAAGCTGAAGTTAGAGAAGCTACTATAAAACTTCTGAATTTTCTTGGGGAAAAGGGACTCAGAGTATCAAAAGGAAAGTTACAGTTTGTGGAATCGGAGGTAAAATATCTTGGTCACCTGATAAGCAAAGGTAGCAGGAAATTAAATCCTGAAAGAATTGCAGGGATCCTATCCCTTCCTCCTCCCTCTTCAAAGAAAGAGGTTAGGAAACTGCTAGGACTACTGGGATACTGTAGATTGTGGATTGAAGGATACACACAAGCAGTAAAATTTTTGTATGAGAAATTGACAGGAGGGGACAATATAATATGGACTAAAGATGATGATGATGATAAATTAGAACAATTGAAATTGAAACTAGCCTCAGTACCAGCCCTAAGCCTACCCTCCTTAGAAAAACCCTTTCATTTATATGTTAATGTGGAAAACGGAGTAGCTCACAGGGTTTTAGTTCAAGAATGGGGGGGGGGGTGAAGAAACCAATAGCCTTTCTATCCAAATTATTGGATCCAGTGAGCCATGGCTGGCCAGTATGTATTCAGGCAATAGCAGCTACTGCTATTTTGGTGGAAGAAAGCCGTAAGCTCACCTTTGGAAGTAAATTAATTGTATGCACTCCTCATGCTGTTCGAAATGTGCTAAATCAAAAAGCTGAGAAAGGGTTAACAGACTCCAGGATGTTAAAATATGAAGCAATCTTAATTGACAATAATGATTTGACAATAGAAACAAGCAGGAGTCTCAATCCGGCCCAATTCCTGTATGGGGAACCAAAAGATGATTTGGTACATAATTGCCTGGAAATTATACAATGCCAAACTAAAGTTCAGGAAGATTTAGCAGAACAAGCCCTTTTGGAGGGAAAAAAAATATATGTTGATGGTTCATCCAGATGCTTGCAAGGAAAAAGAATGTCGGGATATGCTGTAGTTGATGGGGAAAATATGCAGACCATCGAAAAAGGAAGTCTACCTTCAAACTGGTCTGCTCAATCTTGTGAATTATATGCTTTAAAAAGAGCACTGGAGCATTTAGCACATAAAAAGGGGACAATCTATACTGATTCAAAGTATGCCTTTGGAGTAATTCATACCTTTGGGAAAATTTGGGAAGAAAGGGGGTTACTAAACTCAAAAGGGAAAGGACTAGTACATGAGGGACTTATTTTAGAAGTTTTAGAAGCGTTAAAACTGCCTGAGGAGATAGCTGTAGTACATATCAAAGGACACCAAAAGGGAATGACACCTGAAATAAGAGGGAATAACTTGGCGGATCAGGAGGCTAAAGAGGCGGCAGAAAATGGGGACAAACGAGTAATGTTAATTTTAACCCCAGACAGGGAAGAATTGGAAATCCCTAAATTTAATGAGAAAGAAAAAAAAGAATTACTCAAGATAGGGGGAGAACGGGATCAGTCTGGAAAGTGGAAACTCCCTGATGGGAGACAGTTACTTAATAAACCACTCACCAGGAAAATATTAGAAGATATGCATCAGAAAACTCATTGGGGTACTCAGGCTTTGTGTGATCACTTTCTAAGGGATTTTGGATGTATTGGAATTTTTGGGGTAGCAAAACAAATAACTGAAAACTGCATAACTTGCCAAAAGGTAAATAGAAAAATAATGAGAAAAACACCATTGGGTGGCCGTGAATTAGCCTTATGGCCATTCCAAAGTATTCAAGTGGATTTTACTGAACTTCCCCAAGTCCAAAAATGGAAGTTCCTATTGGTAATAGTAGACCACTTAACTCACTGGGTGGAAGCTATTCCCGCTGCCAGGGCCACAGCTAATGTGGTGTGTAAAACTCTTTTGGAACAGATTATTCCCAGGTATGGAATGATTAATAAAATAGACTCAGATAGAGGAACACATTTTACATCTAAAGTCTTACAGCAAATAACCCAAACCTTGGGAATAAAATGGGAATTGCATACCCCCTGGCACCCACAAAGTTCAGGCCGGGTGGAAAGAATGAATCAAACTTTAAAGAAGACCTTAACAAAATTAATGATTGAAACCCAGATGTCCTGGGTAAAATGTTTACCCCTGGCTCTATTGAGGGTTCGAACACAACCCAGGTCAGACCTGGGAGTGTCACCCTATGAAATGATGTTTGGACTACCCTTCCTTACCACCCGACATGAAACTGCCACTTATGAAGTAGGAGAAGTAAGTGTCAGAAAATATGTCACCACAATTGCTAAAACACTTGAAAACTTAAGGCTAAAAGGAATGATCCCTCAAACCACCCCTTTGGAGTTCAAAATTCATAATATTCATCCAGGAGAATGGGTACTGGTAAAGACATGGAAGGAACAATCTTTAACTCCTCAATGGGAAGGTCCTTTTCAGGTACTGCTGACAACGGAGGCTGCAATCCGGACCAGGGAACGAGGGTGGATCCACGCCAGTAGAATCAAGGGACCTGTGAAGAAACCTGAGGAGTGGACTGTAACTTCTGAACCGGGTGATACCAAATTGACTCTAAAGCGGGGGCTGGGTGGTAATGAACTGGGACAATCCACAGGATCTAAGGGATGAGCAAAGAATCACGTCTAATTGGGAAGTGAGACCAAGCCTGTATCAGTGGTTTCAAGTCCTGCCTGGACAAGTTCTGAGACACCTTCGATATCCACCTTGGGGAGGAATACTCCCACTCCAAACAGGAGGATCGGGGCTGTTTCGGTCAGGAAATCCTCATATTTTTGCTTTGGCCTGTGATCTGTATAAAGAAGGGGGAGAATTACAACTTCCATTAGTGCCACACCATATACCTTGTCTAAATCATCCCAATACGGGACATGCTAGCTGGGTTAAATATAAGTGTTTAATTTGTGGGAAAAATTGGTATTGCAGCTCACACAATCAGCGTTCTTGTTGTAGGGAGTGTCGAGCACAAAATCGATCCTCTGTCCAAACGGAATTGCAGGCAACTGAAATAATAACTCTGCTCTGTGGATGGGAATTACTGGTGCCTGTTGAGTGGGAAATACCTGAGGAACAGTGGAATACTACTGTTAAAAGGTGTCAAAAGAGATTTGCTTGGAAATTACAAAAGAGGAAGTGACAAGGAAATAGGGGGCAAGACCAGATTGGCCTCTATAACTCGCCACCAAGAAGAATATAAAACACCTGCTGTGAGCTGCAACCTCATAGGCAGCATGGGTGGGGGTGTAAGCCATACTGGACCCCTATTATTCCTTCTTCTGTCACTTATCCTTCTCCCTTTTGGGACACCAGCAAAGCCATGTTACAAATGCTATCAAAAACTGTACATGGAAAGACGCCGGGGTTTCTTTCTTATTACCCACACCAATATCAATAGTCACTGCTATAACCCATCCAAGTTAAGTACCTGTATACATAAAGAAGAAAAATATTGGATCACAGAAAACTTAGGAGTCAGTGGTACTAGATTGGGAAGCACTTGCCCAAAAGGGGAAAAATGGATTTGTTCCACGGGGGCGGTCAAGGGAAAGACCCAAGATTTGATAAAAGAACAAGTGATAAGAAAAAACATAAAACCAACACAGCAACCTAAACCTAACTTAACTTCACGTCAGGACTTGTATGCAAGGCTCAAACAGCAATTAAAAGGAGAAATAGATATCTCAAGACTAGGAAAAAACCTGTTTGTGGATTTAGGGGAAAGGATAAGTAAAGAACTTAACATAACGAACTGTTGGGTCTGTGGAGGAGCTTTAATGACAGAGGAATGGCCATGGAAAGGTAGTAGCATAGGCCCGGTGGAACTCCTTAAGTGGAACCGGACCAATATAAGAGGGGGGACTCGACCAGAAGGATGGATTCTAAGTTCAACAGTGATAGGGGAGGAATGTTTGTGGCGAACTGCTAAGGAATTTATTAAAGAAATAGGGAAAACTCCCTGTAAAAGGTATAAGGTTAGCAATGGAACTTCTACATGGTGGATCCCAGAGGAACCAACTCTGTATTGGACTCAAGGAAAAGTAAAAGAAAAGAATTGTGTTTATGATAATCGAACCACACTCTTCAGATGTAATGGTAAAGGGAAAAATCCTTACTCTGGAATCCCAGAAATATCTGAATTTTGGGAAAATATAAATCAACAGAAAAATGACTATTGGAAGGCACCAGATGGCTTACTTTGGATATGTGGGAAAAGGGCATACCCAAAGCTCCCTTCACAATGGAAAGGGAGTTGTACTCTGGGAATCATTCAACCAGGATTCTTCCTTTTGCCAGGACCAGATGGAGATCAATTGGGAGTGCCGGTTTATGAGGACCTAAAAAGAAATAAAAGGGAATTGTTTGGAGGACCTCAAAAATGGGGAGATGAGGAATGGCCCCCTGAACACATACTAGAAACATATGGACCAGCTACTTGGGCACAAGATGGAAGCTGGGGATATCAAACCCCAATTTACATGCTAAATCGCATTATAAGACTCCAAGCTGTGGTAGAAATCATAACCAATGAAACAGCTGGGGCTATGGAATTAATAGTCAGTCAGCAACGCCAAGCCAGAGCTGCAATATATCAGAATAGACTGGCTTTGGACTATCTATTGGCTGAAGAAGGGGGTGTTTGCGGGAAATTTAATACATCAGATTGTTGTTTGCAAATTGATGACAATGGAAATGCCATTCTAGATATCGCCAAGAACATCAGAAAAATAGCCCATGTGCCAGTCCAAAAATGTGAGTCAATGATGACCACTAATTGGTGGGATAACCTGCTGGGGACAGAATGGTGGAAGAAGCTAGGTTTCTTCCTCCTATGCGCTACAGCTGGTTTAATATTCCTTCCTTGTCTAATCCCCTGTTTCATCCAACTAATCACCAAAGTCGTGCAGGGCATGCAAATAGTAGCAATGCCTACAGAACCAAAATTGGCCACATCTGGAACAGCACAAAAAATCATGGTATTAAGAAAACAAAATAATGTGAAAGATCCATTGGAAGAAGCTAAACTGATTTGTGAGAAAAATGAACGAGTGCTAGAAGCTAGAAAACAAGAATTATTGCTCAAGCTAAATGATTTATAAAAAAAATAAAAGGAGGCCTTGTTGTGAATTCATGTTGTAAATATTGGCTTTTCACAATTATTCTGATAAATATATTATATGCTTTCACTATATTCTTTTCTCTCTTAGCAAGTTATAGGCTTAGATAGGAATTCTGAATGGTAAGGATATGTCTCATCTGGAGAAGGCAAGATAACTCCAACAGGCAAGACAATGGGAGGATCAAGCTGTGGAAAACAGGCTATTATCAGCAGCAGGAAATGGAGAGCAAACTGTTACCAAAAAGCCGGTACCAGGACGTTGGCAAGGGGGAAAGATATGAAGCCCATCTGCTCTCTGAGGAAGTATAAGGGACCCGGACCCTTATCAACAAGTGACCATCTGCAGCAGAAAGGAAATCAAAAACGCCAAAATAATGCTGACCAGCTAGACCAGCAAAAATTATGCTGACCAACAGAAAATAAAATTGAAAAAAACCATGATCCAAGAAGGTGGAACCAGGGAGGGGATATGCTTGAATATGCATTAACCTCTCGCAGCAAGGATGGGATAAAAAGGACACTCCTGAGATACCAGGTGTGCTCTTGGCAGCGCGCCAAGGCACCCGGCCGTATCTCTTTGCTTTTCTTTATGTCTCTTATTGTCTTTATTAAACATTTTTAAAACTTTACAGGAGTGAACTTCGTTTTTCACACAGACCAAATGAGGAAAGGATGGGAATGGGAAACGTTTTTGTGCTTCCCCGGCAGACCATGGGTTAAACAAATGCCAGACAGAGCTGTCCCCCTTCAAATCTACAGACCAAAAATCCTGTAACTCAGGGATTCCTCACAGAAAAAAATCTGCTAGGGTCTTCCTGAATTGAGTGAAAGGGGGGATGGGACCCCCAGACGGAGCAGGAGGGGCCTGGAACCCCCAAATCCAAGCACGGGGGAGGAGGCTGGAGATTGGAGGGACGATTGGGAAGGGGAAAGAGTGGGAAAAAGAGAGGGCTGGGACCCCCAAAGCGCGGGGGAGGGTGCTGGGAAACCCAAATTGCAGTGTGAGGGGGCAATGGATTGGGGGAAGGAGGAGAAAGGGGGAGAGGAGAGGAAAAGGTGGGGCTGGGATGAAAGAAACGTGGTTCCCTGTCCCACAGCACTCGATCCCTGGAGCGATTCCCTGCGGCTTGTGGGGAGGAAGATCTGCACTGGGGGGTCCCCAAGCCCCCTGCCCATCCCAGCGTGTCCATCTCGCTGGTGCCCTCCAGCTCCCAGCCCGGCCCCGGCCGCCTGCTCTGCTCCCTGATGGATTTCTCCCCTGCCCACATCCAGCTGAGCTGCTCCCAGGGCCAGCAGCAGCTCTCGGGCCACGTGCTGGCCACTGCCGTGCTCCCCAGCGGGGACTGGAGCCAGCAGCTCCTGGTGCTGCTGGAAACCGCCCCCGGCAATGCGGGCTCAGCTCCAGCTGCCAGGTGGAGCACGGCAGCCTGGAGCACCCCCTGAGCCGGCACTGGGGCACGGCCCGGCCCCCACAGCGCCGGGGGCAGGGGCTGGCAGGACACGGAGGGGATTTGGGGCTCCTGGGCTTAACTGGCAGCCCCTCCTTGAGAACCCCTCTCCCCCTGGCCCAGCTCCCCTCATCCCCCTCTCCCAGCCCTTTCCCACCGGCTCCCGGCCCCGCTCCGCTCACCCCAGAGCTCCTCGCCAGCAGCCGAGAGATGGAGGAGGAGGAGGGGAAGGAGGGGAAAGCGGAGGAGCGGGAGGAAGAGGAGGGGTAGAGGAGGAGCAGGAACTGCAAGAGGAGCAGCAGAGGAGGCCCCATGAAACAAAGAAATTAAGAATTAAGAAGAAATGTTTAAAAGTGGTGTCTGACAAAAACCAGACCTGACACCCTAATCCACAAGAACAGGAAAAAGAGTCAGACTGCAAGATAAGATAAGGAGCTGGAATACACAAACAAGATGCAAAGACAAAGGCACCACAGGATAAAGGAGATTCCTGGACCCTAAGCCGGAGGAAACGGATTTGAAGTCCCCCTCCCAAAAAAAAAGCGGCCAAAGGACTGAAAGGGGCACAGGGCTAATTTTAATATGAAGTGAAGACAGGCGGGGTTAGGAAATTAATATGTATTAGCCGTATCGTGTAAACCTGCTCTGTAAAGGATAAAAACGGTGTACGAGACGGTCCGAAGATTCCCTCATCTGTCTCACAACCGTCTCAAGGACAGAGACTGAGACCCTGAATATCACAAGGGACTTGGTTTGGGGGTTTGGGCCTAGCTGAGATGGATGTTTGCTCAGTGATTGTTTGCAGGTGGTTGCACGGTACACTGCTCTCGTTCCTGCTGGTGAGCAGAGGCTTGGTAACCTGCGTAACGGGTTTTCCACGACTCATGGCTCTCATTCCTGCTGGTGAGCAGAGGCTTGTGCCTGGTACCCTGTGCAATGGGTTTTCCACAACACCTTGTCCTTGTTCCTGCTGGTGAGCAAAGACTTGCAAGACATGGATCGCTCTGTACCCTACACCTGTTCCCTGCGCAATGGAATTTCATCACAATGATCATCAATCTCATCTGGTTTTGGCCCTGCGCCCCTCGCTTTGCAAAAGACTATAAAATTATACCCCAAACTCACCTTCCTTTGAGATCTCCCCAACGGACAGAAGACTCTGCGTCGTTGGACGGCTGAGTGGACTTCGACGTTGGTAGCTATAATCCCCTTACTCTCTTTTCCTCGTGCTTTGCTTTCTCTTTTCTTTCCCTCTATCGCATATTAGTGCTGATGAGCACTCAATAAAGTGTGTTTTCTTGTTTAAGTCCTTGGTTTGCTGATAATCTTTTGTACTCTAAGACCGGCTAAAAGAACCACATCACGAATCCCACCTTGCGGATCGTGACATAAATTGGCGTCACGGACAGGATTCTGAGAGACAGAAGGGGTTGCAGGTTGTTGTGCAGTCTGTATCAGGGGAAGGACGTTTCGCTTCAGCCGCACCTAGCCTGCCACGCTGGTGAGCAGTGTCTAGAAAGCAAGGGAGGCGACTCGAATTTCTCGCAAACTGCACACGCCCAGGTGAAAAGCACCCCTACACTCATTTGAGGGCTCTGTCTTCAGAATTTTACACGGGATCTTTGAGTACAAAAGGTGGGACTTACTGGTTTTTTATATGCTGACTGCTTGGTGTAGCGGAGAGTCTGAATTTTAACATAAAGGTGTGCCTCCCAAGCAGATTTGGTCTCTCCACCCACGGCAGGGGGGAACGCAGCGTTGGCTGCGTCTGATGTAGTGTGACTGAGTTTTACCTCCCTGGAGTGGTTCTGTGTACTGTTATGTGGTTTTGATGAATTTTGACTGCTTGGTGTAGCGGAGAGTCTGAATTTTAACATAAAGGTGTGCCTCCCAAGCAGATTTGGTCTCTCCACCCACGGCAGGGGGGAACGCAGCGTTGGCTGCGTCTGATGTAGTGTGAGTTTTACCTCCCTGTAGTGGTTCTGTGTACTGTTATGTGTTTTTGATGAATTTTGACTGCTTGGTGTAGTAAAGAGACAACTTGAATTTTAACATAAAGGGGTGCCTCCCAAGCAGATTTTGTCTCTTCATCCATACAGGGACGCGAAGGGTGACGTGGCAAAGGCTGCGTCTGTGCGTAACTTAAGTCTTACCTCCCTGTAGTGGTACTGAACCCTTCACACACACAAACATGAGTGAACACTCTGAAAACTCTAGTATAAAAGATAAAGCTGCATTCATTGCTTTGTTAGCAAAACACAATGCTAAGCCCTCCCCAGCTGGGGAAGAATGGGCTCAAAATAATTGGTACAACCTAGAAAATGTAACTGATAGAATTTGCTCCCTGCAACATGAGGCAAAATTCAAATTTGGCCGTAATAAAACCATAATTTGTTCTGTATTGGGAGCTTGCCTTACGTCAGCTGTAGAGGCTCGCACGAGACGAAGGCAGGAAGAAAATGCAATTATTGAATCCCTACAAAATTTAGTTGAAAGTTTGCAAAATGAAAATAATTTGTTACGAACTGCTCTGAGTGAGGAGTGTGCCAAAAATTCACAGTGTGCTGATTCCTTTAAGGAGTCGCTGGAAAAAGAAACTCCTCAGATAAATCACAAATATTCTCAAGCAGAATTACATTTGGTAAAAAATTGTGGTGAAAACTGTTGCTCCCAAATAAGACCTTTGATTAAAACAGAATATAACTATATCAATGATGAAGATCTTGATCCACATATAACCACTAAAGAAATCCCGTACACTGCTACTGAATTGGCTAAGTTAAAAAAGGAGTATGAGCGTCTCCCTCACGAGTCAGAGACAGAATACGTATTTCGAGTGTCTCTCACAGGGGGAGATCAAATTCGATTATCTGAACAAGAAGCAAGTGGTTACTGGGGACATGGTGTTTTCTTAACAACAGGAGATAACCGCAACCCATGGTCCCTAACACAGCGAGCTGCATATTGGGCAGGGGGACTTAACCCCCTGGAAAGGGGAGATCCTGTAGCTCTAACCGGCTCCCCAGACCAAATTCTCAAAAACATGCATAAGGCAGCTTGTCTACAACTGATTTATGAAAGAAAATTAATTGTTGGTTATGAATCACCAATTTTGTTACCTGTGAAAGCTGAAATTATGACCCCTTTAATTTGTGGTCTTCCAGAATCACTGAAACCTACAGCAATTCTCCTCCAAACAACCACAGATGATATCCTTGTGGGAGGAGATGAAAAAGAAGTAATAAAAAATAAAGATGCTGAAAAGAGGTACACTACCTGGGAAAAGGGACTGTTGGTAGTTAATCCAGCTCTCATAGAAGTAGAAAAAATTACACAACAACAACCAATTGCATTAAAAGGCCCTTTTGAAATTACTAAGACAATCACTACTGGGACTCTCCACCCTGACGGGGTGGCCCAGAGGGCCTCAGTGAGAAAGTGGTATGCCCAGATTGAACATGACTCTAACATCTTCTCAATAACAGAAGAAGCTGTAAAAAATCAGATGATACAAAAAACTGAGAGCTTAAGTAGCAGCCATGACAAACCTGACTTGGTAATTAAAGAAACCCCTCTTAACATAAAAACAGAAAAGGGTAGGCTGATTTCTAGCCTACAGTATTGGTGGAACTTGGGGGTGAAGAAAGGGGTACTGAAGGGTTTAATGGTTAACCTGCCACTTAAAAAATTAAGTAAATTGGTCTCTCAGTGGCAGGATTCCAGCCCCATTGTACCAAGCGCTCCACCTCACCCTCAACTGATTCTGGGCAGTGGGCCAAAGCAACACCACTCACAGGTTCTGGACAGTGAGCAAAAACAATCAGCAAACTCTTGGTTCACTGATACCTCTGCCAAACGAGAGGGAGAGGTGTGGAGGTGTGGGGCAGTAGCCCTCCACCTTTCCTCTGCTGAACAAATTGTTACTGAGGGAGAAAGCAGCGCTCAGGCTGCAGTGCTGATAGCTGTTTGGAGTGTTTTCCAACATGAGGTACAGAATACCTCTCCTGTCTGTATCTACACTAACTCCTATGCTATGTTCAAGGGATATACTGAGTGGCTTCCTTTTTGGCAACAAAAGGACTGGGAAGTAAACAGAATTCCAGTATGACAAAAGGAAAAGTGGCAAGAAATTCTACGCTTTCTGCTGGTAAGAGTGGGGATTATATCTTGGTTAGTCCAAACTGAAACTTTTAAAAGAACTACAGGAGAATATGCATGGGTAACCTCCGATGCCCTGGGGATAGAGCATTGGATAAACACCCACTGGATAATTCCATCATTTTAATCTCCTGCCCCTATGTGGCAGACTCTGTTTTGTTTATTTTCTACAGAAGAACACCGAGGGACATGAAGATCAGATAAACCATGAACTTACAGATTTAAAATAAATGCTGTAACAAAGCCTATATTTAGTGTAATAATCACATACCATGGTGTGAATACCCCTTTTTGTGCTAAATGACAAAGCTAATGTTTTCCCTGTTTTTTCTGTTAACTCAAGGTGATGATGTTTCAATACGCTGCAGACTGAGTACCGGATCCCACACTGAGCCTGTACACAGTCAAGTTGCCGGATCTCGTGGCCAGGTTATATCTTGTGAAACTTGAAATCAAGATTGTTGGCTGAATTTAACGGCTGTACAATTGTCCTCCAAAGTCGTGTGTGGTAAAAACAATACCAAATATTGGGGAGAGCTTAATGTTCAGGTTGTAATACCTACCATACAGCCACCAAGTAGATTGACTCCAAAAATTTTTGAAATTGGACCCTATGTAATCAGGAAAACTGGCCAACAACAAATGCTATTTAACCCAGCATGGTCTATCAAACAAGTCAAATTACTAATGCAAAACAATGTCTCAGAGATTCAGCCAGCTTGTTCACCTTTTTTGTAAACTTCCTTTGAGGGGCGGACAACCTGGTTGCGAAAGCGAAATTCTTTTCACAGACGGATGACAAGAGATATAACGGGTGTTGTGGGATCAGGACTAGGAATTTTGAATAGTATTGATTCAGAAGTATTGATGAATAAATTGGCTGTTGCAACTAAAGATTTGACCAAAATACAGCAACCACTGAGGTCATCTTTAACTGCTTTGGGAACCCAACAGTGGTTGCTATCAAACATATTACCAAATTGGGAAAGGGTAAACATAGATGATCACAAATTAATAATTGATGCACTCAGTGCTACCCAAAACAATGTTTTTCTGGCTCTTAGCTGTATTCAAGCCCAGTTGTGGATGCAGTCAGTTGCTGCATCAATTATCAGAGAGGGTGAAGAACGCACCTTTCCCACTGAGATTCGGAAAATAGTCTGGGACAATGCCAATGATTTTGAAAAAGAATTTCAATCTTGGTGGAATTTGGTAAATTTTACCTACGATCCCACCACAAACACAGCCACAGCTTTTGTGTTGACAATACGTAATGCTTCAGTACATTCAATCTTTCCTATCATTGCATTGGGGCTGAATCATGACGGAGCTGTTCTCTATCCTTTAGAGCATAGGGAATGGGCCCTTCAGGCTGGTGGGAAATGGCAAACTGTTGGTTTAGAAAATTGTATTGTCCGGGAACAAAAGGGGTTTATCTGTGAAAGTAATGCAATCAAAGCTCAAGACATTTGTTTAGACACAGAACAGAATATCTGTCATTTTGAAATCCATCCTAATGAGACTTCTGAAACAGTGCTTGTGTATGTAGGGAATGGATGTGTATGCTTGAGAACTGCTTGTGATAGTATGCTTGTAGAAAACATAGTAGTGGATACTAAGAATCATTCAAATTTTTGTGTATGCAATTTTACTAAGATTGTAGGATGTGACTTTTCCTATTTAGCTCCAGTTACTTCATATTATCTTTTGCAGTATAATTACACTTTGATTCATCGTTTAGTGCCTGCTCCAATTGGAATGAACTTTACTCTGGTGAGGCAATTGTTGCTTCACCAGGATTTAATCGAAATTTTGGAAAAGATCAAAAAGGATGGACAAAAGACCTTAGTTACGGTTCACCACAATGTGAAAGGAATACATCGTGTTCTGGAAAGAGTAAGGAAAGGTGCTGAACACAAGTGGTGGGATACTCTTTTTGGGTGGTCACCAACTGCTACAGGTGTTTTGAACAAATTGTGTCATCCCATCATCGTCCTCTTGGTTTTAGTTTTACTTGGTTTTGTTCTATCAGCAATTTTGTACATCCTGAATTGGAGAATGATGAAGCGGTTGACAGAAGTGACTTCCATAATGGATGCACACAACATGATTGGTACTTTACATGTTGCTGATACCCCTAAGGTTATCGATACTCGATGAATTATGCAGGCACTACAATAAATAATTTGACATTGTGACTAGGAGGTTAATCATTTTATCATGGTGTATTTTAGAATATAATTTATTGTTTGTTTTAAGATAAGAAACCAATATGTAAGTCTTAGTTGAAATGATATATAATAGTTTTTCTTTGAAATCAATATATTAATTTTCTTATTGTTTTTGTTTTCTCTTTTTCCTTTTTCTGTCCCTTATCTTTTCCCTACTACCTGTCTCTGTTTTTTCTGGGATATACTACCAACTGTAACGAGTCCTGAAGACTTCAGAGAAGATTTCTGCAGCAGCACTACAACATCGTGCAGAAAGACCTCAACGATTGTGAGCCACGGGGTGGTATAAGAGACGGTCTGAAGATTCCCTCATCTGTCTCACAACCGTCTCAAGGACAGAGACTGAGACCCTGAATATCACAAGGGACTTGGTTTGGGGGTTTGGGCCTAGCTGAGATGGATGTTTGCTCAGTGATTGTTTGCAGGAGGTTGCACGGTACACTGCTCTCGTTCCTGCTGGTGAGCAGAGGCTTGGTAACCTGCACAATGGGTTTTCCATGATTCATGGCTCTCATTCCTGCTGGTGAGCAGAGGCTTGTGCGTGGTACCCGGTGCAATGGGTTTTCCACAACACCTTGTCCTTGTTCTGCTGGTGAGCAAAGACTTGCAAGACATGGATCGCTCTGTACCCTACACCTGCTCCCTGCGCAATGGAATTCATCACAGCGATCATCAGTCTCATCTGGTTTTGGCCCTGCACCCCTCGCTTTGCAAAAGACTATAAAATTATACCCCAAACTTACCTTCCTTTGAGATCTCCCCAACGGACAGAAGACTCTGCGTCATTGGACGGCTGAGTGGACTTCGACGTTGGTAGCTATAATCCCCTTACTCTCTTTTCCTTATGCTTTGCTTTCTCTTTTCTTTCCCTCTATCGCATATTAGTGCTGATGAGCACTCAATAAAGTGTGTTTTCTTGTTTAAGTCCTTGGTTTGCTGATAATCTTTTGTACTCTAAGACCGACTAAAAGAACCACATCACGAATCCCACCTTGCGGAGCGTGACACCCCTGCACTTCCATTTCTGGGCAAACCTCCCTTCCTGGGCACAGAGGAGGTTCATTTTGGGGCACCGGGACCCCTGGTACCCCCTTCCCAGCTCCAAAAACCCCTGCACCCCCTTATCTGGAACCTGGAATCCCTGAACACCCATTCTCGGGAATGGAAACCTCCCAGAACCCCCATTCCTGTGCACCAGAACCCCCCTGAACCTCCATTTTCAGGCACTGGGACCCCTTGAACCCCAGAACAGAGGAAGGGACCCCCCTGAACTCCCATTCCGCTGCAGCAGGACCCCCATGCACCCCTGTATCCAGGGCTGGAACCCTCCCAAACCCCCCATCCTCACACCCTGGGACCCCCCTGCAGCAGAGCCAGGCTGTTACCCCCCTGCTTTGTTGGTTTAACCCAAAGTTATCTCCTCCCCTGCCCTGCCCATCATTGTATCCCAACCCCTTTTTCCAGCACCTTCCCTATCAATCTTGTCCACCCTGCCCCTTGTTCCCAAATGTTCCCTGTCAATCCTGCCTTATGCCAACCCCCTGCTTGGACGTCCCCTTTGGAAATCCCCTAATCCACAGCACCCCATTGGTCCATGTGTCCTATTCCCCTCCCCAGGATATCCCTCACTGGTTGAAGTTTTGTATCCACCCCTGGGCCCTCCCCATATATAAATTGCTGTACACTTGTGTTCTGTGTCTTTTGTCCCTGGACCCTTGGGAGACTAAACCCTTCTCTGAACCCCAATATGAAAGAACTTCCCCCCATTCTTGCCTCCACACTGTGCCTGACAGCTGTTAAGTGCTGCAGAACATTGCTGTAAGCCACACCTCGAGTCATCCTGCTCCTAAGGTGTGTTCCACTCCTGGCGTGGAGCTGAGGAAGAGCTGACCGGCCTTGGCACCATTTCACACCCAGCTGATCCCAGTGTGTCCCCACTCTCTCCCACTGCCCTCCAGCGTGTCCATCTCGCTGGTGCCCTTGAGCTGGAGCCAGCAGCACCTGGTGCTGCTGGAAACTCCCCCGGCAATGCGGGCTCAGCTCCAGCTGCCAGGTGGAGCACGGCAGCCTGGAGCACCCCCTGAGCCGGCACTGGGGCACGGCCCGGCCCCCACAGCGCCGGGGGCAGCGGGGGAGGCAGTAGAGGGGCTGGGAGGGGGACTGGGGTGTGCTGGGAGTATGGATGTTAACTATGAGCAAAAGTAGGGAGCGCAGTGCCTGTAGAATAGCAGGCTGCATAACTTTCTCAGTCCCACCTGAGAAAGTGGCCTGGGAAATCATGGGGAGGAATTAAAACAATCCTCAGAGACAGAAGACAGCCTTGCAGGTGCTGTTTGTCAGTTTTGTGTTTTCTTGCAAGAGAAGGTCGAGGGGTGGTGTACCCCAGTGACCAATGATGGTGTGTCGCTCCGATTGGGAACGGCGAGGAAGAACGACACGGACTCTCAAGGGAGTTACAACACGAGAATTCTCTGGTTTATTACTTCAGGCCTGTTTTATAGACTGGTACGTGGAAGGTACAGAAAAGAAACTCTTATTGGTTAACAAAGTGCTACATCACCATCATTGGTCAGGGGGGCCCATCACCCCCCTGGCCTTCTCCTGCAAGAGAAAACAAAACTGCAAAACAACACCTGCAAGGCTGTTTAGTGTCCCTGAGAATTGTTTTAATTCCTTCTCATATTTTTCCCAGGCTATTTTCTCAGGCAGCCCGAGGAGCCAGGCGGCCTGTAATTTGTACAGGCACTGTGGTTTAGATTTAGCATCCATAATGGTGATGTGCTAGTTCACTGACCAATAAGTTTTACCTTTCTGTACTTTCATGTATCGGTCTATAAAAAAAGATCTGAGGTAATAAACCTTAAGAGCTCTCCTGTTCAACTCACAAGAGAGTCTGTGTTGTTCTTCTCGCCGTTCCCAATAGAGTGACACCAGGAGTAACTGTGAGGGAGTTTGAGATAGACTGATTTAAACTGGGAGAGGGGTTTGTGGGCCAAGAATGGCTGAGAAGGGGATTAAAGGTTATTGGGGAGGGTGGGATGGGGTTCAGGGGGTCCTGGTGGAAACTGGGAAGGAGTTTAGGGGTGCTGGGTGTCACTGGGAGGGATTTGAGTGAGCCTGGAGGGACTGGAAGGAGACTGGGGATTGGAAAGCAGGGGTTGGGATGAGGTTCATTGCACTGGGAAGAGACTGAGAGGGTTCCTGATGAGTCCTGGTGGGGCTGGGAAGGAACTGGGAGAGGGTCCTGGGGCTCCTGTGGTGGTGAGGGGCAACTGGGAGGGGGCTGCGGGATCCTGATAGGGACAGGAGGGGCTTTGGTGGATCCTGGGGAGGCTGGGAAGGGACTGGGAGGAGGTTTCAGAGGTCCTGGTGGGGTGGGTGAGAGTGGAAGGGTGCTTAGAAGGGCTTGGGGTGTCTGTGAGAGGTTTTAGGGGGGATCCCGACCCCTGCAGACTTCCCAGAGATGTTGCTGTACACTGCCCGCAGGAAGATGCTGATATGGATCGAGGGCTCCATGTTGGGCTTCGTCTTCCTGGCACTGGGGCTCAGCTTCTGCCTGCACAAGAAGGTGAGGGGGGGTCCTGGGGGTCATATCCTCCCTCTCCCAGAACGTGTGTGCTCCCCCAGGGCCCCCAGCCCAGTGTCACCCCCTTTTCTCTGCCCACAGAGCTCCTGAGCCGCTGGCAGCTGCAGCCCATCCCCATGGCTTCAGGCCCAGCCAGCATCCCCCGCTCCATCCCTGGGCTGATTTTGGAGAGGTCGTGTACCCCCCCAGCCCTGCTGTGACTCTGCCCTTGCCCGGCTGCTCCCAGTGTTCCCAGTAAAGCTTCCCAGTTCGCCCCTGTCCCATTTATGGGGGGCAGTGGGGAGGGACTTGGGGAGACCCCATGGGGGTACCCTGTCAGGGACAGATGCTGCCCCAGGTTGGATCAGGACCCCCGTGTGTCCCCCCGATCTGTCACCCTGTTCTGGGGACTCCTTGGGAGACACCAAACTCCAGCAGGGCACCCAGCAAACCCTAAAAAGGGCTGGGACCCCTGAAGCCACCAGGGAAATTTGGGGAGGGGGTGCATGGGTGGTACCTGGACCATGCCAAGAGCCCAGTGCTGCCCCAGCCCAACCTGCCCCGGCTCCATCCTGGCTCCTCCTATGGGATGTGAAGGAATTGGAAAAATGGGGATCCAAGGGTGGGCACTGGGCTCGGGGGGAACAGGAGAAGAGATGGAGGAAGAGGAAACGGGCCAGAGAGGAGAAGGAGGCGGGATGAAGAAGGAGGAGCAAGACTCATCCAAACCCAATATGGGGCTCCCATGCCCCTCTTTTCCCCTGCTCCTCCACCCCTGCCCCACTGCCACCAATCCACCACCCCACCCCTCCCATCCCCCCTTTCACTCAATTCAAGCAGATCCTGGCAGCTTCCTCTTGGGAGCAATTCCTGAGTTTGGGGATTTTTGGGGTGCAGTTCTGGAGGGGGACAGCTCTGTCTGGCTTTCCCCTCCCTGCTGTGGCCTCTCAGCTGCCCCCCACACCCTGGGGGTGCTGGGATTTCCCTCCTGGGCACAAGGACGTTCATTCCCTTCCAGGAGCCCAATGCCCGGCTGGGGCTCCAGGCCAGGGGGTCCTTGAGCAGCTGCCCCAGAACCTCTGCCAGGGGCTCCCCAAAGCCCTCAGCAAGCCCCAAGTCCCTGCCAGGAACCCTCAACTCCCTCAAACCCAGCATCCCCCACAGCCCCTGCAAGTTCCCCCCATGGCAGCGGCCAAGGCCATGGCCCCACATGTCCTCACCCATGGCTGTGTCCCCACCATGTTTCCACCCCTGGCATTGTCCCCCATGTCTCCATCTGTGCCTGTGTCCCCCCATGTCCCCATGAATGGCCATGTCCCTGTCCATGTGTCCCCACGTCACTCTCCATGTCCCACCATGTCTATGTGTCTCAATGTCCTCACCAACGTCTTAGATCAATGTCTTTATTTTCACCCCAAAGTTGGATATTTTGAAGGGATAAAGAAAAATGAAAAGCCAGTCAGGCCATATTGAAAGGATTTCTGCCAGCTGAGAATCCCCGTGCTTGGAAGGGAACAAAATTTTTAGGAAGGCTTTCCACACCACTATCTCCAAAATCTTGGTCTTTGACCCATTTCATCGACATCTGGCTGTGGAAGACACCTCTGGGCAATAGGAAATGAAAATTGTGGAATCACTGAGGTTGGACAAGACCTCCAAGACCTCCTTGATGCCACCAGAAGATAGGTGGATTGAATGCAAAAGATTTTCTGGGATTGAAAGTCAACAAATCCACTCCCCCCAAGGAATTACCATTGTTGGTCTGTGTCCCAGTGGATGTTCCTGCACCGGTGTTCAATCCAGGTGCCCACAGGGAGCCAGGAAGATGTGGAGCCTCCCAGCCAGGTGTCTTCCCAACACGCATCACCAGGACCACGGATCACCAGGGCTCTGCCCAACGGGGGTCACTGGGGATCATCCAACGCACATCCTCCCATGGGGGATGGAGCTGGAGCAGCGCACGAAGCTCTTCCCGCACTCGGGGCACTCACAGGGCTTCCCTTACTGGTGCCTCCGTTGGTGTTGCGTCAAGTGATAGCCCCTGGAGAAGCTCTTCCCACACTGGGGACACTCGTAGGGCCTCTCCCCACTGTGGATGCGCCGGTGGACGGTGAGGTGGGAGTTGTGCTTGAAGCCCTTCCCGCAGTCGGGGCAGCGGAAGGGCCTCTCGTCTGTGTGAATCCGCTCATGTACGAGGACATGGGAGCTGGTCCGAAAACTCTTCCCACACTGGGGACACTTGTAGGGCCTCTCCCTGGTGTGGATGAGCTGGTGTTTCCTCAGATTGGAGCTCCACCCAAAGCTCTTCCCACATTCCAAGCAGGTGTAGGGCAGTTCCCCTGTGTGGATCACCTGGTGTCTCATCAGTTCAGAGGTATCTCTGAAACTCTTCCCACATTTCCCACACTCATAGGGTCTTTCCCCACTGTGGATCACCTGGTGCCGGAGCAGGTTGGAGCTGTGGCTGAAATCTCTCGCACATTCCAAACACTTGTGGGGCTTCTCCCCCAGCTCTGAGCTCCGGCTGGATCTCCGGCCACCTTCCCGGCACAGGGAGGATCTTTCCTCCTCACAGCTAACTGGGCTGGGTTTGCAGCCCCTCCTTGTGCAAGATCTCCAGGGATTTTCCTCCTCCTCCATCTGGCCACAGCTTGGGAATGAAAAATCCTAGTTTGGAGGGAAAAAAGAAAGGAAAAAGCCTTGGGCTGAGGGTTTCTCCTTTCCCAAGTTCATCTCAGGAATTCATTGGGTATCTAGTGTCTGTAAGAACCTCTAAGACACCAAGATTCAGCCCAAAAAATCCTCCAAACGTCAAGACAGATCAAAAACTTCCAAAACACCAAAAATCTGATATCCCCCCAACACAGAAAGATTCAGCCCCCACAAAAAAACAAAACACCAACATTTAGCCAAATAAAGCTCAGAAACACCAAGATTCAGCCCCGGGAAAATCGTGCATCTCCCTGCCCGGGCACTCGCTGCATGGGGGGGGTGAGGGGGGCAATGAGGCCGGGCCGGAGCAGGGGGTGCCTGAGAGAGGCCCCGAGCCCGGCAGAAGCCCCTGCACAGCCATGCAAGTGGCTCCTGGCCGGACTCGGGGATCCCCCTGGCCATCCCCGCTGGAGCAGCCTGCTCCTGAGGGACTCTGGCCCCTGCGAGGGACCCCAGGCTGCAGCAGGACAAGGATTCCTGGCCCTCAGGGGGAGGCAGTGACATGACCTGACTGTGACCCCCATCCCTGTGCCTCTGGGCGGGGAGGGGGACGGAGAGGGGCACAAAGTTAAGCCCGGGAAGGAGGGAGAGCGGGGGGGAAGATGGATTTCCGAAGGAATCACTTTCCTTCTCGTTTTCTTGTTCTGACACGTTTGAGAATAAATTCAATTAATTTCCCCAAGTCAGGTGTGCTGTGCCCGTGACCAAGGATTAAACTGTCCCCACCCTCATCCAAGACCCCCGAGCCTTTCCTTGTATGTTCTGCTCCCCGCCCGGGACAGGAAGGAGAGTCACAGAGTTTTGGCCTCGCTCCGGCATGCCCTGCTCAATCTCGGACTCACCCCCAGCTCGCAGCGCCCTCAGCTCCCGGGCACCCCGAGCTCCCGGCGCTTCAGCGCAGCGGCGCTTCCTTGGCCTCCTGCCCGGGCCGGGCCCAGCGCCGGGGCCGCTCCTCAGCCCAGGGGGCCGAGAAATGGCCGAGATCAGCCCAAGGCACGCGAGGCCGTGCCGTGTGCAGAGCCCGCCGCTGGCTGCGATTGGCTGCTTCTGCCGTCACTCGTGGCTCTGGCGCGCGCTGATTGGGCAGAGCGGGGACAAGCCCGGCCCCGCTGGCGCCTCCAGGGCGGCCGTGGGGCAGGAGAGCCGCCATTGCCGGAGCGTCTGTGCGGGCCCGGCAGCGGCGGCAGCAGCGGCCGGAGCCCGGTGAGGCGGCGGCGGAGCTTGGAGGCGGCCCCGGCCATCGCAGGTGGGAGCCGCGCTCGGTTCTGCGGGGGCTCGGGGCTCGCTGCGGGCCCGGGAGGTAGTGTAATAAATGGAATTGATTCGTGCTGACTAAACTGTAACTATTTGGGAAGCTATTATTAGAAGCAACCAATGGAATCAGTGTTACAAGGCAGATGCACCCCTTTACAGATGTTACATGTTAAAATTGAGGTACAGGATGTAGTTTAGAAGATAAGTGATGTCTCATGGCCAAAACTGCCTTGAGATGGACAAAATTAGAATGACTTTAAGCATTGGGCCTAAAAATCAGTAAATATCAGACTAATTAGTAGAGTAACATAACACAACGCTTAGTACGCACACACAAACCTGTAAGGTTATCCAAAGGACAATGAAGAAAAGGAGAAGCCTTCCCCAAAAGACCCCCAAAAGAAGATTGAAGACCCCCTAACAACAAGAGAAACATGTGCCGTGAAGTAAAGTGACATAAAATCAAAAAAAAATCAGAAATAGGAGAAAACATATGGGAAACATGAATGAATATGTATAAGCATACAGTATATAAGTTTAGCTTGAAGTGCTTTGTTTTGTATGTGAGGTGGGGTGAGAAGCACCCCACGTACCCTGGTCGGTTTTGCTTATGCTTTAATCGTACTGAATTACGGGCAAATTATATATATAAATCGTGAATTTTTTGCTTAATGATATTCTTTTACTAAATTGTATTGTTTTATACGAAATTACTATTCCATTTACTAAATTGTATTCATTTTTAATTAAACTGCCATTAACCCAAGGGACCTAGTTGTCAAAATTGTAATTTCATTGATAACAACCGGAGAGGCGGCGGCGGAGCTCGGAGGCGGCCCCGGCCATCGCAGGTGGGAGCCGCGCTCGGTTCTGCGGGGGCTCGGGGCTCGCTGCGGGCCCGGGAGGGGGCGGCAGGGGGCTGTGGCGGGTGGCTTGTGCCGTGGCCGGCCCGTGTTGGCCCTGGGCTGAGGGCGCTGCGGGAGCGGCTGCCCGCGGTCTCCTTGCCGCTGGGGCCTCGGCAGGAGGCGGTGGCGGAGCAGCGCTGGCTCGTCCCGCTTCGTGTCGGGAGGCCGGAGGTGGCTGCGCTGTGCCCGGGACGCCGCGCTGGGGCCGCCTCCGAGCTCCGCCGCCGCCTCACCGGGCTGCGGCCGCTGCTGCCGCCGCTGCCGGGCCCGCACAGACGCTCCGGCAATGGCGGCTCTCCTGCCCCACGGCCGCCCTGAGGGCGCCAGCGGGGCCGGGCCTGTGCCCGCTCTGCCCAATCAGCGCGCGCCAGAGCCACGAGTGACGGCAGAAGCAGCCAATCGCAGCCAGCGGCGGGCTCTGCACACGGCACGGCCTCGCGTGCCTTGGGCTGATCTCGGCCATTTCTCGGCCCCCTGGGCTGAGGAGCGGCCCCGGCGCTGGGCCCGGCCCGGGCAGGAGGCCAAGGAAGCGCCGCTGCGCTGAAGCGCCGGGAGCTCGGGGTGCCCGGGAGCTGAGGGCGCTGCGAGCTGGGGGTGAGTCCGGGATGGAGCAGGGCATGCCGGAGCGAGGCCAGAACTCTGTGACTCTTCTTCCTGTCCCGGGCGGGGAGCAGAACACACAAGGAAAGACTCGGGGGTCGGGATGAGGGTGGGGACAGTTTAATCCTTGGTCACGGGCACAGCACACCTGACTTGGGGAAATTAAATTGAATTTATTCTCAAACGTGTCAGAACAAGAAAACGAGAAGTAAAGTAATTCCTAGGGAAATCCATCTTTCCCCCAGCTGTCCCTCCTTCCCGGGCTTAACTTTGTGCCCCTCTCCGTCCCCCTCCCCGCCCAGAGGCACAGGGATGGGGGTCACAGTCAGTTCATGTCACTGCCTCCCCCTGAGGGCCAGGAATCCTTGTCCTGCTGCAGCCTGGGGTCCCTCGCAGGGGCCAGAGTCCCTCAGGACCAGGCTGCTCCAGCGGGGATGGCCAGGGGGATCCCCGAGTCCGGCCAGGAGCCACTTGCATGGCTGTGCAGGGGCTTCTGCCGGGCTCGGGGCCTCTCTCAGGCACCCCCTGCTCCGGCCCGGCCTCATTGCCCCCCTCACCCCCCATGTAGCGAGTGCCCGGGCAGGGAGATGCACGATTTTCCCGGGGCTGAATCTTGGTGTTTTCTGAGCTTTATTGGGCTAAATGTTGGTGTTTTGCTTTTTTGTGGGGGCTGAATCTTTCTATTTTGAGGGAATATCAGATTTTTTGTGTTTTGGAAGTTTTTGATCTGTCTTTGTTAGCATTCAGGAACACACATAATCACAGACTGATTATATGCAGGTGCTTTATTGAAGCGTGCAGGAACTGGGGGTATCAGCAACGCAAATCTAGCTCCATTGTCTTTGTCCAAAGTGCACATATTTCTACAATTTCAGCTGTAGCAGTAATCACTGTAACAACCTTATCAATACTGTTTCATTAATATTGCTTCATTAAATTTATTGCTTCATGAGAGTTAGCTCATCCTTGCATGAACATGTCCGAATCTTATCTCTGGGTGGGTATCTTGGAGACCCCAAGTACCAGTTCCCATTACCTCTTTCCCATTACCAGTTTTCCATTACCATTTCAGCTTGCTAGTCCATCCCTAATACCAAGCATTCTTGTGGCCTACCTCTACATGATTTTAAGAAACATTTTCAGAAACATTTAACCCCATAGTAACATATTTCCCTCCTTTGAAAACATTTCACTTTACTATAATAAGTGTAATGCTTTCACTATATACAGTCCTTTTTCTGAGTTTATACTTGATGTTCATCTTGGAATCCACAGTTGTTGTAAGTGTTGTTACACTCTGGAGGACTTGGAGATGACAAATGCGGATGTGGATCTCTGTCCCGTGTCAGTGCCTTTATTATCTTCTGGTTCCAGGTTCCTCTTTTCTTTATCTCTCCTTTCAGAACTGCATAGATTAATCAGATTGCTAAGAACACAATCAGTAGGATTATCAGACTCTCAAGAATAGATTTGATCCATGAGCTCACATTCCATCCTAACCCTTCAAAAATTTTATCTACCCAGCTTGTGGTCAGATCTTCCCTCTCTTTCTGTGCTTCATGTTCCATTTGTTTTAATGGATTAATGTTGTGTTCTACATCTGCAGTTCCATTTGGGCTGTGGATGCAGCAGTGATCAATTTGTCCTTTTAGGTACCCACATACTCCGTGTTCTTTCAACAATAACATATCTAAAGCCAATCTGTTTTGCAGGGTCATTTTAGTTGTGGCTTGTAATTGTACATTTAGCTCTCTAAATCCCTCTTTGGTAACTCTTGCCAATCTTTCTACCTGGCCTGTAAGTTTGTACAACATCTTTCTATTGTTATAGTTTGCTATTGGACCAAACAAGGATTCCAGGGCCCACTCAAATTTTACACTACTGGAGGGTTCCTGCCATCTTTCTTCATCTTCAGCTTTGTTTTCCTGAACTTTTCGTCTCATGCTTATTTGCAGAAGTTCATGTTCTCCCTTGAATGGGGACCTTTTCCAAATTGGGCATAAGGTGGGGAGGCCTAAAGTAATCTCTTTTACTTTTTCACCTACAGGCAAATGTGTTGTCCAGGTGCCATCGCTTGCTGCCCACCAAATTGGCCTGGACTCTGAATTGTACTTGTGCTACATATTACCTTTTGGATCACTTGTCCTATCTTGTCATTTATTTCACCTTGTTTGTTTGATTCCTCTGCAGGCACATCCAATTTGCAGGGCTACCACTAGTGGTGGCATTTGTTTTATTTCTTCATCATCAGAAGTACAGTCCTAAGTTTTGTTCCATACCCACCAATTCACTTTGTCTGCCTCCATTCTCCTACTGGTTGCAGTGTTCCATACCCCTGGATCTGTTTCATTTTCAGAGCCTTCCCACTTAATGCACCAAGGGCTGTCTGCCATAGATTGGAGTTTCTGAAGCCCACTCATTGCCCATGCACTGTCCCAAGCTTCAGCCTGATCTTTCCTTCTTGTCCTTCACACTTCCACTTCGATACTGGAATCTTTTCTTTAATGACCTTTGCTGTCTTTTCCTAACACCATCCATAATTCCCTAATCCCCCATACCAGCCTAGTTTTGGTTCATACTTTCCTCCATTTTCATGACAATCCCATATAGATGAAAACTTTGGCTTCACAACATTTTCAAACACTGTCTTATTTCAGTACTCATAATCAATTTGCAATATACAGCTCACATTTTCATTTTTATTCTTTTGTATTTCAGGTAATTTTGATGTTATAATTCCCCAATTTATTGTGTCTCCTGCTGCCTTTGGTATTGACAGACAGGCAGTTATTTTGCTGGTGTTTTGCACATTAGCAAAATCTTGAATTAATCCAATCATCCCATTTTCTGCCTGAATAGTATGAGAGACTTTTATCACTTGTGTTTCCGGCTGCACCCCCACATCCCTCTTCATTCTAAAATGAAGAGTTGTGAGCTGATCCTTTTGCATTTCACATCCCAAGGTAACATTGATTCCAACTGATGGCACTAAAGGCCATGAAATAATCACCATTACAGTCACTAGCAACCTAGACATTTGAAACAATCAAACCCGCTTTATCTGCAGCTTTGTTGGCCCTACAGTTTGTGCAGTCCACAGTGCAGTGGAAGCCTTCTTCACCCTGGTGTAATGTATGCAGGGATCCAGTCCAGCTCCTTTGACTGCTGTCAAGGTAGTTAACAGTACCTGATAGGGTCCATTCCACCTTTCTTTTAATGGTTCTTCCTTCCAGCTTTTACCGTACACTTCATCTCCCGGGGGGATGTCATGAACTGGATTCTCAAGAGTCAGCGGCCTGTTCCACACAAGGGTGCTCCGAAGTTGAGCTCGAGCTTTTCCAAGAGACAGAACATAATTCTACACCTCATGCTTCCCTGTAACATGTACATTTGGATTAGGTTCAGGGCATCCATATGGTTTCCCATCCAATATCTCATAAGGACTGACTGACATCCCGCTTCTAGGCTTTATCTGAATCCTCAGCAGTGCTATTGGTAAAGCTTGTGGCTACTGCAATTTAGCCTCTTGGCATCTTTTGCTGATTTGCCTCTTCAATGTCTGATTCATCCTCTCTACCTGTCCCCTGGATTGGGGTCTCCATGGTGTATGGAGATGCCAAGCTATTTCCAGTAACCTACTCACCTCCCTCACTACTGTGGCTGTGAAATGTGGGCCCCTATCTGATGATATTCCTAGAGGCACCCCAAATCTTGGAATGATTTCTTGCAGTAACCACTTGACTGTCTCCTTTGCTTGATTTGTGTGTCAGGGAAGAGCTTCTGGCCATCCTGAAAATGTGTCAACCCCTACCAATAGATATTTGTATCCTCGAGTTCTTGGTAATTCTACAAAATCTACTTGCCAATAATCTCCTGGTTCTACTCCTACCCAAATTTTCCCTAATTGTGCCTGTCATCTAGCCACTGGATTGTTCTTTAAGCCAATTTCACATTTTGACATTACTGATTTTGCCATTGTTAACATCCATACTGAAATTAAATTTTGTTTTAACAATTTCACCAATGCCTCTGCACCCCAATGACATTTGTTACGTTTAATTTGTAGAACTTCTCTCATTATCAAGGGGGGTACCACTACTTGTCCCTGTGTAGTCACATACCACCCTTCTGAATTCTTCTGTGCATTCAGTGAGCATCCCAATTTCTCATCTTCTATTGAATATTTTGGTTCTGGGGGTAAATTGAATTGAGATACATTAGTTTTTAAAGGTATCAATGCCATTGCAGTTTGTACTTCTCGAGCAGCTTGTTGAGCTGTCCAGTCTGCTTTCTGATTTCCCTCATGAATTTTGGAGCTTCCTGATTGTTGAGCTTTACAGTGCATGATTGCTACTTGCTCCAGCTTTTGTACTGCTTTTATTGATTGCAGGACTGCATTTTGATGTTTAATGTGTGTGCCTTGAGAAGACAGCTGTCCTCTTTCTTTCCCCAGTGCTCTGTGTACATGCACTACTCCAAAAGCATTCTTTGAGCCAGTCCATATGTTTACCCTTTTCCCTTCACTTAATTCTAGTGTTCTGGTTAAGGCAACCAGTTCTGCCCTCTGGGCAGATGGATTTGGTGATAATGCTTTTGCCTCCACTGTTGTACTGACTGTTGTTGCCTGGGGGTCCCAGAGGATCTTCCTCTCTGCCTTCTTCTCCTCCATTTGTCTAATGCTTGGGCATGAGAAGTCTGGTTTGGGGGGAAAAACAAGGGGTGACCACCTTGGATTCAGGGTTCCTCCTGCCCGAGTCCATCTCTAGAAGTCTTCAGGTGTCTTGTGTCCATGAAAATCTCCAAAGCATCAGGACTGAGAGGAAGAAATCCCTCCCTGAGGTTTCCCTTTCCTGGGGTCCCCACTTTGGTGTCCCAGGGCTTCCCCCTCTGCAGGCTCATCCCTTCTCCGGGCTGCCCCTTCTCCAGGCTCCCCTCACTCCCGGCTCTCGGGGTCCCCCCTCTCCAGGCCCCCATTTCAGGCTCCGGCACTCCCGGGGCTCCCCCCTTTTCGCTGCTCCCCTCCCCCTGCCGGTACCGGGCATCTCAGCTCAGCTTTGGAGTCCTGCAAGATCCAGACTTCGCTCTGCCCGGCCCGTGCCCAGAAAAAGGAACAGGGGTCCCCAAAGATACTTCGAGTGAGCTCCAAATATCCCTTCCCCTGCAAACAAATCCTGCCAGGACGGCCCAAGACCTTCGGGGCGAGGTTCCCGTCCCCGGTGAGCTGCGGGCTGCGGGGCCCGATGCTCCCGGCGCGAAGGGGCTGCAGATCCAGAGAGCGATGGACGCACCTGGGTGATTTGCGGAATAAAAGGAACTCTATAACTCACAGAGTAGTTATAAGAGCAGGTATGAATTTATTCAGCACTGAGGTGCATGGGGGATATCTCCTCCAAAAAGCATGCACACCCTTTTGATTGGGTTTTCCCGTTTTTATCCTTTACAGAGCAGGTTTACACGATACGGCTAATACATATTAATTTCCTAACCCCGCCTGTCTTCACTTCATATTAAAATTAGCCCTGTGCCCCTTTCAGTCCTTTGGCCGCTTTTTTTGGGGGGAGGGGGACTTCAAATCCGTTTCCTCCGGCTTAGGGTCCAGGAATCTCCTTTATCCTGTGGTGCCTTTGTCTTTGCATCTTGTTTGTGTATTCCAGCTCCTTATCTTATCTTGCAGTCTGACTCTTTTTCCTGTTCTTGTGGATTAGGGTGTCAGGGTCTGGTTTTTGTCAGACACCCCTTTTAAACATTTCTTCTTAATTCTTAATTTCTTTGTTTCATGGGGCCTCCTCTGCTGCTCCTCTTGCAGTTCCTGCTCCTCCTCTACCCCTCCTCTTCCTCCCGCTCCTCCGCTTTCCCCTCCTTGCCCTCCTCCTCCTCCATCTCTCAGCTGCTGGCGAGGAGCTCTGGGGTGAGCGGAGCGGGGCCGGGAGCCGGTGGGAAAGGGCTGGGAGAGGGGGATGAGGGGAGCTGGGCCAGGGGGAGAGGGGTTCTCAAGGAGGGGCTGCCAGTTAAGCCCAGGAGCCCCAAATCCCCTCCGTGTCCTGCCAGCCCCTGCCCCCGGCGCTGTGGGGGCCGGGCCGTGCCCCAGTGCCGGTTCAGGGGGTGCTCCAGGCTGCCGTGCTCCACCTGGCAGCTGGAGCTGAGCCCGCATTGCCGGGGGCGGTTTCCAGCAGCACCAGGAGCTGCTGGCTCCAGTCCCCGCTGGGGAGCACGGCAGTGGCCAGCACGTGGCCCGAGAGCTGCTGCTGGCCCTGGGAGCAGCTCAGCTGGATGTGGGCAGGGGAGAAATCCATCAGGGAGCAGAGCAGGCGGCCGGGGCCGGGCTGGGAGCTGGAGGGCACCAGCGAGATGGACACGCTGGGATGGGCAGGGGGCTTGGGGACCCCCAATGCGGATCTTCCTCCCCACAAGCCGCAGGGAATCGCTCCAGGGATCGAGTGCTGCGGGACAGGGAACCACGTTTCTTTCATCCCAGCCCCACCTTTTCCTCTCCTCTCCCCCTTTCTCCTCCTTCCCCCAATCCATTGCCCCCTCACACTGCAATTTGGGTTTCCCAGCACCCTCCCCCACGCTTTGGGGGTCCCAGCCCTCTCTTTTTCCCACTCTTGCCCCTTCCCAATCGTCCCTCCAATCTCCAGCCTCCTCCCCCGTGCTTGGATTTGGGTGTTCCAGGCCCCTCCTGCTCTGTCTGGGGGTCCCATCCCCCCTTTCACTCAATTCAGGAAGATATTTTTCTGGTAGGAATCCCTGAGTTACAGGATTTTTGGTGTGTAGATTTGAAGGGGGACAGCTCTGTCTGGCATTTGTTTAACCCATGGTCTGCCAGGGAAGCACAAAAACGTTTCCCATTCCCATCCTTTCCTGATTTGGTCTGGTTCATGAGCTGCTTTCTTGTTTCCTTTGGTATCTGTTCTCATCTATTTGTCAACTGCAGTTTGAGTCATTTACTTTTCCAGAAATTCTGTCTCCTGCTAATAGATCATGTGATCCCATCCCATGGTGAAATGTTGTGTTCCTCATCTGAGTGGATTGGTTGGGGGGAAGGTCAGGAGCTGGAGCTGTGTGGTTGGTTATTATTTCAATGATATCCTGTAATCTAATTATGCCATTGAAATGAGAAATGGATTCTCTGGTACCTGCTATGAATTCATCAGGGTTCCCAGGGTCTGGTCCGTGGTGTTGCAGGATTTGTTCTGGTGGCCGTTCATCTTTTCCCCATTTCTGGGTGCTCTCTCCAGCCAGGGCTGCATCAATTGTCAGCTTTTCTCATTAAATCATCACATACTTGGATTCCCAACTGATTTCCCTGAACTTGTGGTAGCAAATAAACCCCAGTGGTCTGATACACCCTATATAACATAGACAGAGACAGCACATGCTGGAGTGGGGACAGGGATGATTCCCCCAACTTGTTTTAGCGAAGTATTCACAACATTCTCCATTTCCTGTTTTCCTTTGCAGCTTAAACAATTTTTGCTGCAGAGTCAGATATCCTCACAATGGGCTGTGCCTTTAGCAGTGCAAATTCCATCTGTGCAAGCAGGCAGAGCTTGGGCTGAGGGGCAGAAAGAATCAGCTCAGTTCCCTGCAGGTAGGAAGCCTCATGTCCATTGTGCAGGCTTTGGCCCATCGGTGTTAATTTGCATTTCTAAAGCTCCTCTCCTGGCTGCCTGGAGCAAAGCTTCTCTTCCAGGGCAGTCATGGGATGATTCACATTTGTTAGTGCCACAATGTGGTTATTTTTTGTTTTGGTTTATTTTTTTAACAGTACTCTAATAAGTGTTTATGAGATAAAGGGTCACCTTTAAAGCTCTTCTAGTTTTCAGAAACAGCCTAAAATTCAACATCCAAAAACCCATATAAAATTTTTGCCATCACTATGAGTCAGGCACAAACATTCCCAAAACATTTTCAAGGCAATTGAATTTTTCCTACTTCTCTCTCGGCCTAAAAATTGATTCTCCCTGCCCTGGCCCAAACTGAACTGACAATATAAAATCAGGATTATTACAAAAAAAAAAAATCGAATGCTGTAATCCTTTAACTGAAACTTTGGGAAAATCAAAAACTCTCCCACAATGTCTTTAGTGCTAGAGAGTCAAGGCACAACGTGATTCTGACCAGGATGTGCAAAAGAAATCATTAAATCCAGACTTAGGCTGGGTGTGCTGAGAAAATCATTCCATGACATATGAGTTTGACTAGATTTTTCCTAAATTCATACAGTCTGACCCCTATAGAAATCCCTTGGTTTAATGTTCATTGGTTTCAAGGTATGGAGTTGTTAGGATTTGGTTTCCTGTTGCACCCGGATTTCTGTGCCTGTGATGGGAATTAGGTGGGCACTCCTGGATTTCCTGCTCAGCCTTTTCCAGACCAGGTGTCTCCAGTTGTGCCTGGGGCAGTGTCTGGGGTAGATGTTGGTTGATGTTTGCTGCTGGGTGTTGATGTTTTCTTGATGGTTGTTATCTTGGGGGGAATCTTTTGGGCTCTTCCCAGTCTGTTGAGATGTTAATTTCATCTCTGCTGAGTGCTGGAAAAGAAAGATTAAAATTCCTTTCCCCAAGGCAAATGCAAACCAAGTCCCTTTAGAGAAATAAGATTTGAAGCCATTTTCAAGTTGGTCTATTTTGCCAGCAGCTAATCCCAGGCAGGGCAGAGTGTGAGTGGAATTGAGAGGCAGAGTGGAATTGTCCCAGTGCCTTCCCCAGCAGCTGTGGCGAGGGCAGGCACAGAAAGGCCTGAAGCTGCAAGAGTGAGAGCAAGGATTGTCCCGCAGTGGCTGGAGATGGCAAAGGAGGGTGCCCAGGCTGAGGATTTGAGCAGAGGATCTGTGGGCAGGCCCAGGGGCTTCCCCCGCTGGGGAGCCCTGGCTGCTGCTGCGTTGCCTTCAGTGCAGGCTCAGGGGTGGCCTGTTTAATATTCCCTTCCAATTCAGATTTCTGAGTCTGCAAGAGCCATGGCTGGGGCATCAATCATTTTATTTTTTTCATTTTGTTTTGTTCTCTTTCTTATGTCCAGCCCATAACATTGAGACTATCTGGGGGTAAAAAAGTCACAGACTGTTCTTGCTAGAAGAGAGAATCCTCAGTCCAGCTCCTGCAATTCTCTGTTAATCCTAAGAATTGCTGCAGCTCCTTTTTAGTCCAGGGAAACGTTTTTTCTGAGATTCCCTGAGCCCTCTCAGGGTCAATACAAGACAAAGCTTCAGTTAAAATAGGTCCCAAATATTTAACCATTTTCTCTACTGTTTGCCATTTTTTTCCAGATACTCAAAGTTGCTTTTTAGCCTGAAAATGAAGCCATTTCACAGAGGCTTCCTCTACCTCTTCTCCTTGTCCTCCTGACTGGATCAAGTCATCCACATCCTGCATGAAGCCAGTCCCTGGGGGTGAGGTCAATTCCTTTGATATTTCCTGCAAGGCTTGCCCCAATCAGGCCGGTGTTTCCGTGCATCCCTGCAGAAGGACCGTCCATGTCTTGAGCATTTTCCCTTCTACCTCTTGTTGCCAGCCCAAGGCAGAACTGTGTTTGCATCCTCTGGAAGTGGGCAGATCCCCAGAAAGCATCTTTTGCATCAAGTTGTGAATGGCAGCAGTGTGAGGAGGGCACCTGGTTGAGGCTGGTGTAAGGATCTGAGAGTGTGGGGTGCCTCGGTTTCATCATCTCATTTCTTCTTCTTGGGTCCTGCAGCATTCTGTGGATTCCATTGGATTTCTTGTTTGGCAGGATAGGAGCATTCTAGGGAGCCATCCCTGGCTGCCCAAGCCGTGCCTTGAGCAGGACTCCCAGACAGGCTGTGAGCCCTTCCTTCCCTCCCTTGGAACAGGGGATTGCTTTTGGACACCTCTTGTCCTGGTTGCTTCAGGGAAATTTGGAGAGGCTCCATATCTAATTTTGCCAGTTTGCCTGGGGCTGCCCACACTTGTGGGTTCACTTCAGCCGTGGCTCTGCCAGACATTTGACGCAGAGGTACAACAGAACCAGCCTCTGTATCACCTTTTGCAACATTCATTTGCATTCCCAATTTAGCCATCAAATCCCTTCCCAGTAAATTACAATCACAATTGTGAGCAACTAAAAGCTCCTGCATTTCAAACCCATCCCCCACATCAGCTAATAGTGTTTGAATAAAACACACCTGCTCATCTTTCCTACTTAGTGCTTTAATAATTTAAATATTCCCTAACACCTTTAGGTGTAAGATTCCGAGTGGATGGAGAGGCCCCTGTGTCCATCAGGAAAGGTCTCCTCTGGATCCAGAGCCACCCTGGATGTTCCCAAGGGCTGCAGTGTGGTGGGTCCCTGGTGGAATGGGAGCTGTGCCACCGCTAAGAATGCGTGTCCATCAAGGGCTGGACTTGCTGGTGCTGAGGGTGCTGCTGTCTGTGCTTGCAGTGTCCTTGTGCCCTGCAGCTGGAAGGCTGATTCCTTGCCAGGGGCTGTTTGGGTGGGCTGTGCCCTGGCCAGGAGGGCAATGCCTGTGCCAGGTGCTTGTGGCCGAGGGTGTCCCCTGGGTGCTGGGGCCCCCTTGGGCCCTGGGCTTGATCCCTCAGGGGCTGTAGGAGCTGTGCCATGGCCTTTGCCTTCAGCTTGGCCTTTTGCTCATCCCTTGCTGCATTCAGCTGCTGAGCCTTTGTGAGCAAGTGCTGCAGGGGCTTCTTCTGTTGCTGCTGCAGCCCCCTCAGTGCCTGTGGGTGCTCATCCTGTGGCAGCTGCTGAGCTTTCTGCAAAACCCTTCCTTTCTCCAGGGACCCACCAGGAAATGCTTAAAGGATCCTCTGGATCCTTGCAGGTCTGATCGCCATTTGTGAGCTGTTCCTTCCTCGTGCTGGCTGTGCTGAGGCTCCCCTCCCCAGCCCGTATCCCCGAGCCGGTCCCTGTCCTGCCGCAGTGTCCAAAGGCGGCCCCCCCGGCGGGCAGGGCCGGCAGCTCCACGGGGCCGGGCAGCGGCCGGGGCGTCCCGCAGCCTCCTGGGGGCCGGGGGCCACTGCCGGCCCTGCCCGGGGGGTGCTGGGCTCAGGCAGCGCCCGGCGCTGAGCCCCGGCTGCCCCACAGCCCCGGCCCGGCCCCACAGCTCCCCACAGGCCCCCAGCCCGTGCTCCCGGTGCCGCAGCTCTGCGCCCGCTCCTGCCGCTCCCAGCTCAGAGAAACCCCCTGAAATCCTCACATCCTTGTTTTCCTGTCCTGGAAACTGGGATACAAAGGATCTGAGTCAGCTGGCAATTTCTGAGGATAAGACCCTTCTGGAAAACATCCCAATCCTCAGTATTTCTTTCTTCCTGTTCTTTTCTATCATCCTTTTTCTTACCCCATAGATTGCTCTTGTTGCTTCTTGCCTTAAGCACATTCCTGCACACTCCCCTTCAGCCAGTCCCTTCCCAGCACACCAACACCATCCATCCCCTGTTGTCTAAATCCCTTCTGGACTTCCCTTATTGCCCCCCTGGGTGTCCATGTCCTTAATTCCCTCTGGGAGAATGTGCAAACGACCTCCACATGCTCCCAAGGGACCCTTGAGAGATATTTTGGGGTCATCATCCCGTTGTCCAGGATGCCCTTCTAGCATTCCATATTGTCACCTCAATGGTCCTACCTGGATCCCAGCTGCGCCCCTTCCCCCCCGGGCCTGGGCGCCCCCCTGGAGGGGAATTTGGGGAGGTGGGAGGGGGGAGCGCCAAGGCCGGGCCCCCCCGCGCTGTGGTGGCGGGAGCGGCTGCAGTGGGGAGCAAGTGCGGGCGGAAGCGGCCGAGAGCCCAGCGCTGCCCCAGGCCGAGCTGGCCCAGCTGCATCCGTGCCCCTGCGCTGGGATGCTGTGGGACTGGGGGGGAAGAGGGAGGCGGCAGTGGGTGCTGGGCCTGGGGGCAGGAGGAGAAGGGAGGGAGAAGCAGGGTTGAGGAACAAAATGGTCAAAATATCTATCTTGGGTTTTACAGAAGGAGGAAGAGGTGTGAGCAAGAGTTGGGCCACAGGAGGAGGAGGAGCAGGAAGGGGAAGCAGCACAAGGTTCCTCCCTCCCTGTGTGTGCAGTCCCAGGAGTGTTTCCCTGCCCACAGTCAGCAGGTGACTGGAGAGGGGGATCCACGATTTTCACTGGGCTGAATCCTGTTGTTTCTGAGCTTTATTGGGCTAAATGTTGGTGCTTTGTCTTTTTGCAGGGGCTGAATCTTTCTATGCTGGAGGGGGTTTTGCCTGAATTTGGTGTTTGATTAGTTTTTGATCTTTTTGATCTAGTTTTGATGTTTGGAGGATGTCTGGGCTGAATCTTGGTGTTTTGGTTTGTTACAGACACAAGATGCCAAATGACTTTCTGAGATGAACTTGGGCATGGAGGAACCCCCAGTCCAAGGCTCTCTCCTGTCTTTTTTTCCTCCTCATCAGGAATTTTCATACTGTGTCTAAATGGAAGAGGAGGAGGAAAAGTCCTGGAGGTGCCACACAAGGAGGGGCTGCAAACCCAGTCCAGGGAGCTGCGAGGAGGAAAGATCCCCCCAGTGCCAGGAACACGGCCAGAGATCCAGCCGGAGCTCAGAGCTGGGGGAGAAGCCCCACAAGTGCTTGGAATGTGGAAAAGGCTTCAGAAAGAGCTCCCAGCTGATCCAGCACCAGAGGATCCACACTGGGGAAAAGCCCTACGAGTGTGGAGAATGTGGGAAGAGCTTCAGCCACAGCTGCCACCTGATCCGGCACCAGGTGATCCACACTGGGGAAAAGCCCTATGAGTGTGGAAAATGTGGGAAGAGCTTCAGAGATATCTCTGACCTGATGAGACACCAGGTGATCCACACGGGGGAACGGCCCTACACCTGCTTGGAATGTGGGAAGAGCTTTGGGAGGAACTCTGACCTGAGAAAACACCAGCTCATCCACACTGGGGAGAGGCCCTATGAGTGTCCCCAGTGTGGGAAGAGGTTTCAGCGCAGCTCCCATGTCCTCCTACATGAGCGGATTCACACAGACGAGAGGCCCTTCCGCTGCCCCGACTGCGGGAAGGGCTTCAACCGCAACTCCACCCTCACCGTCCACCGGCGCATCCACACTGGGGAGAGGCCCTACGAGTGTCCCCAGTGTGGGAAGAGCTTCTCCACCAGCTCTCACTTGACCCAACACCAACGGAGGCACCAGTAAGGGAAGCCCTGCGAGTGCCCCGAGTGCGGGAAGAGCTTCGTGCGCTGCTCCAGCTCCATCCCCCATGGGAGGATGGGCGTTGGATGATCCCCAGTGACCCCCGTTGGGCAGAGCCCTGGTGATCCGTGGTCCTGGTGATGCGTGTTGGGAAGACACCTGGCTGGGAGGCTCCACATCTTCCTGGCTCCCTGTGGGCACCTGGATGAACACAGGTGCAGGAACATCCACTGGGACACAGAACAACAATGGGAATTCCTTGGGGAGAGTGGATTCGTTGACTTTTAATCCTAGAGAACCTTTTCCTGCTGCCTCAGGAGCTCTGTGGGCAGAGAAAAGAAGGTGATACCAAGCTTGAGGGGCCCAAGTGGAGCACACACGCTCTGTGGGGAGGGAGGACACGACCCCCGGGATCCCCCCTCACCTTCCTGCACAGGCAGAAGCCGAGCCCCAGTGCCAGGAAGACGAAGCCCAACACGGAGACTCTAATCCCTGTCATCATCTTGCTGCAGGCAGCATTTCACAGCATCCATCGGTGTCTGCAGGGTTTAGGACCCCCAAAACCTCTTACAGACACCCCAAGCCCCTCCAAGGACCCTCCCAGTCTCCCACAGCCCTCCCAGGATCCTCTGAAACCTCCTTTGGACTAACTAATTTAAAAAAATTAGGTATTTTAGAAAATTTGGAGATCTCAGCTAGAGACAGGCCTTGCTGGAAGCAGTTAGAGTTAATGATTAAGTGAGAAGCAGGATTTGAGATAATGAATCTCGGACTGAGATAAAAAATTCCTTTTCATTGTGTGTTTGTTTTTCTGTGCTTATAATGAGAAAAGAGAAACTGATAAACGGGTTCAGGAAGATCACAGACCTTACATCTGGAAACCCATTTCAAAGTCACAAGGGAGGAAACTGGAGTTGTACCAAATGTCATTTGTAATGTTAACCATTGTAAAGGTAGAAAGGTGAGAGTGAGGAAGAGCGGTTTTCCTTCATCACTTGATGATTCCTCCTTGCCAAAACGACCTCCTCCTCAAATTAGGGCGCCCATCACGCAGGCAGAATGACTTTTTAAACTCATTACCGTACATTTTAGTACAAAGTGGGGAATGGGAAATGTTAGCATTATGCATATGTATTGGTATTAATATGTATTAGTATTTTGGATATTTAAGACTTTTGTACGTAAATAGACACTGGAATCTTTTGTCAGCTTGCAGTGCGTATTAAGGGGTGACTCCCGCACTCGCCCAGTGCTGTGATTAAACATCCACTTTGTAACTTTAAACTGTTGGAGAGGTTTTTTTGTCCATTAACAGATTGATATTGATACTGGATCGGTATCGCTATTTTGGTAAATCACTGCCAGTCTCTTCCCAGCCTCCCCAGGACCCACCAGAGCCCCTCCTGTTCCTCTCAGGATCCCACAGCCCCCTCCCAATTTCCCCCCACTGCCCCAGGACCCCCAAACCCTCTCCCAGTCCCTTCCCAGCCCCACCAGGACTCATCAAGACTCCTCCCAGTCTCTTCCCAGCACAACCAACCTCATCCCAATCCCTGCTTTCCAATCCCCAATCTCCTTGCAGCTCCTCCAGGCTCACTCAAATCCCTCCCAGTTACACCCAGCACCCCCAAACTCCCTCCCAGGGTTCACCAGCACCCCATGAACC
The DNA here is from genome assembly GCF_971803275.1 of Cyanistes caeruleus. NCBI lineage: Eukaryota > Metazoa > Chordata > Aves > Passeriformes > Paridae > Cyanistes > Cyanistes caeruleus. Next base: position 27,365 of record NW_028256025.1, on the reverse strand, counting down.
CCATCCCACCCTCCCCAACATCCTTCAAACCCCTTCCCAGCCATCCTAAGCACCTCAATCCCTTCCCCAGTTTAAACCAGTCTATCTCAAACTCCCTCCCAGTTCCTCCCAGCACAGCCCAATCCCCCTCTGGGCCCCCCCAGTGCCTCCCCCGCTGCCCCCGGCGCTGTGGGGGCCGGGCCGTGCCCCAGTGCCGGCTCAGGGGGTGCTCCAGGCTGCCGTGCTCCACCTGGCAGCTGGAGCTGAGCCCGCATTGCCGGGGGCGGTTTCCAGCAGCACCAGGAGCTGCTGGCTCCTGTCCCCGCTGGGGAGCACGGCAGTGGCCAGCACGTGGCCCGAGAGCTGCTGCTGGCCCTGGGAGCAGCTCAGCTGGATGTGGGCAGGGGAGAAATCCATCAGGGAGCAGAGCAGGCGGCCGGGGCCGGGCTGGGAGCTGGAGGGCACCAGCGAGATGGACACGCTGGGATGGGCACTGGGAGAGATGGGAGAGGAGTGGTGTGGCATTGGGAGGGACGGGGAATGGACAGGGAGGGACTGGGATGGCACTGAAAGAGATGAGAGTGGATACTGGGACACTGGATGAGGGCGTGGAGTTTTGGGAGTGAAGTGAGAATGAGCCAGGAATAGACTGGAAATGGCTAAAAAGGAGTGGAAGGGACTCTGGGGCCTCTGGGAGGGACTGTGGTGTCACTGGGAGGGACTGTTGGGGCACTGGGAGGGACTGTGGTGGCACTGGGCGGGACTGTGGTGGCACTGGGAGGGACTGGGATGGCACTGGGAGGGACTGTTGGGGCACTGGGAGGGACTGTGGTGGCACTGGGAGGGACTGGGAATGAAGTGCGCGGCACTGGGAGGCCGAGTCCAGCGCGGGGCTCTCGGCTCTGTGGATCTGCCCGGCAACTGATGAGTCATCAGAGAGACGCGCTCTGATTGGCTGAGGGGCGAGAGATGCACGGAGAGGCGAGATGGACAGGCGGGGTCACTGGGAGTGACTGGGATGGACTGGGAGAGGCTGGGATGGACTGGGAGAGCCACGGGAGCCATTGGGAGGGACAAGGGGCCCCGGGGATGGGCACACGGAAGGCTGAGGGCTCTGGGGTGATTCCCAGGGAGGTTTCGAGGGACACGGCCGGGCCCCTCTCTGTGCCCCGAGAGCAGCGGCCCGGACAGAAAAGTTCAGGAGCGGGAGGAGGTGTTTCTCAAGATTGATTTTAATCCTCATTCTCCTGGTCTGATTTGCTCAATCCTAAATTCAGTTCATTTCCCCGTGTCGGGCTGTTGTGCCCCTGATGGTGATCCCTGAGTGACCTCTCCCTGCCCTTGTCCCGACCCACGAGGATTTGGATTTGTTTCAGTTCAGTGGAATTCATGGTGATTTGGGGGGAGCTGGAGCAAAGCAGCTGGAAAGCACAGTGGGCGTGTGTCCTGGGTTGATTATGATGTTAAATTGTATCCCCATTCGTCCACCTAACCCAGACACAGGTTCTGTATTCTTAAAATTCCATCTGAGAGTAAAAGTGAGTGGAAAAGAAGCACCAAGTCTGTTATCAGACTGCACTTGCTCCCCCCGCATCGGGAGTTTTGGCTACAGCACAGACAGACAACAAGACACAGATCGCCTTGGCTTTCCAGCTAGCCGGAGCAGAGAGGTCTTCCTGGACTGTTTTCTTTCCCTTTTTCTGAAACGAATCGAAGCTGCTCTGGACTGGGGACTCGGGGGAGCACCGGGAGCACCCCTGGACTACCGGGAGCCCGGCCTGGGCAGCGGCATTTTCCAGCGCCAGAGGGACTGATAACAGAGCCAACACCCCCAGGAAAGAGACCCTCTGAAGTTCCTCATCTCTGCTGAAGGGCGAGAGGTTTTGTAATTTGATATCGTTCATTTTTGTGCTGGGTAGTGCTGTGCCTGGGAAATAAACAGGTTTTTTCCACTCCTCTCAGAGAAATCTCTTCCCGAACGGGATGGGGGGTGGGAGAAAGGGGCCACGTGGGTTTGCTTCCCGGGGGAGCCCACTGGAGGTTTTCTCCCAAATTTACCCTAAACCAGGACAATCACCCAAATTACACAAACACATCACAAAATTTCAGAAACATCCCTCAAAATTCCAGAAAAATCCCAAAAAATGGCAGAAAACACCCAAAAAATTTCCTAAATCTTCTCGAAATGCTACCAAATTCCAGAAGCATCACACATAATCTCCAAAAATTTCCACACAATCTAAGAAAAACCCCTCAAAACTCTTCAAGACTCCTCAAAATCCCACAAAATTCCAGAAAAACCTCACAAAATTCCAGTAAAAAATCCACAAAATTCCCAAAATCTTCTCATAAGCCCAACAAATTCCAGAAATATCCCACAAAAATCTCCACAAATTTCCACACAATCAAAGTAAAATCCCATACAATTCTTCAAGGCTCCTCAAAATCCCACAAAATCCCACAAAATTCCAGAAAATTACCACAACATTCCAAAACAATCCCACCAAATTCCAGAAACACCTCACAAACTTACAAAAAAAACCCCCCACAAAGTCCCCAAAATCTTCTCATAAGCCCACCAAATTCCAGAAACATCCCACATAATCTTTACAAATTTCCAAAAAACCTAAGAAAAATCCCTCAAAACTCTTCAAGTCTCCTCAATATCCCACAAAATTCCACAGAAACCACACAACATTCAAAAAAAATCCCAAAAAATTACAGAAACATCCCACAAAATCCTTCAAGTCTCCTCAAAATCCCACAAAATTCCAGACAATTCCTCAACATTCCGAAGAAATCCCACAAAATTCCAGAAACATCTCACAAAATTCCTAAAAAAACCCCACAAAATTCCCCAGATCTCCTCATAAGCCCAACAAATTCCAGAAATATCCCAAAAAATCTCCACAAATTTCCACACAATCTAAGAAAAATCCCACACAATTCTTCAAGTCTTCTCAAAATCCCAAAAAATTCCAGAAAATTACCACAACATTCCCAATAAATGCCAAAAAATTCTCTAAAACTTCAGAAAACCTAACCAAATTCCAGAAACACCCCACAAAATCTCCACTAATTTCCACAAAATCTAAGAAAAAGGCCATTAAAATTCTTCAAGTCTCCTCAAAATCCCCCAAATTCCAAAAAACAAATCACAAAATTCTAGAAATATCCCTCAATATTCCAGAAAAATCATAAAAAAGGGCAGAAAACCCACAAAAGTTCCCAAAATCTTCTGAAAATCCCACAAAATTCCAGAAATATCCCACAAAATCACTACAAATTTCCGCACAATCTAAGAAAAATGCCCCACAAAATCCTTCTTGTCTCCTCAGAATCCCACAAAATTCAAGAAAATTACCAGAACTTTCCAAAAAAATCCCACAAAATTCCCCAAATCTTCTCAAAACCCTACCAAATTTCAAAAACATCCTTCATAATCTTTACAAATTTCCACAAAACCTAAGAAAAATCCCACAAAATTCTTCAAGGCTCCTCAATATGCCACAAAATTCCACAGAAACCACACAACATTCAAAAAAATTCCTAAAAATTCTAGAAACATCCCACAAAATCCTTCAAGTCTCCTCAAAATCCCACAAAATTCCAGACAATTCCATAACATTCCAAAGAAATCCCACCAAATTCCAGAAACATCCCACAAAATTCCAGAAAAAAATCCACAAAATTCCCCAGATCTTCTCATAAGCCTACCAAATTCCAGAAATATCCCACAAAAATCTCCACAAATTTCAATGCAATCTAAGAAAAATCCCATACAATTCATCAAGGCTGCTTAAAATCCCACAAAATTTTAGAAAATTACCACATTCCAAAAAAATCCCACAAAATTCCCTAAAACTTCAGAAAACCCTACCAAATTCTTGAAATATCCCCACAATATCTCCACTAATTTCCACAAAATCTAAGAAAAATGTACTCAAAATTCTTCAAGTCTCTCCAAAATCACCGAAATTACAAAAAATCATCACAAAATTCCAGAAACATCCTGCCACATTCCAGAAAAATCCCAAAAAATGCCTGAAAACACCCACAAAATTCCCTACATCTTCTCAAAACCCTACCAAATTCCAGAAATATCCCACATAATCTTCACAAATTTCCACAAAGCCTGAGAAAAATCCCACACAATTCTTCAGGGCTCCTCAATATCCTACAAAATTCCACAAAAACCCCACAACATTCCAAAAAATCCTAACAATTCTAGAAACAACCCACAAAATATCTCAGGTCTCCTCAAAATCCCACAAAATTTCAGACAATTCCACAACATTCCAAAAAAAATCCCACCAAATTCCAGGAACACCTCACAAAATTCCAGAAAAAAAACCCCTCAAAATTCCAAAAATCTTCTCATTAGCCAAACAAATTCCGGAAATATCCCAAAAAATCTCCACAAATTTCCACACAATCTAAGAAAAATCCCACACAATTCTTCAAGGCTTTTCAAAATCCCACAAAATTCCAGAAAATTACCACAACATTTCAAAAAAATCCCACAAAATTCCCTAAAACTTCAGAAAACCCAACAAAATTCCAGAAACACCCCACAAAATCTCCACTAATTTCCAAAAAATCTAAGAAAAATGTACTCAAAATCCTTCAAGTCTCCATAAAATCCTACAAAGATCCACAAAACCCCAAAACAATCAAAAAAAAAATCCTAAAAATTCTAGAAACATCCCACAAAATTCTAGAAAAAAAGCAAGAAATTCCTTAAATCTTCTCACAGGCTCACAAAATTCCAGATATATCCCACAAAATTCTCCATAAATTTCCACACAATCTAAGAAAAATGCTTAAAAACTTTTCATGAGTCTTCGAAATCTTTCAAAATTCAAAAAAAATCTCACAAAATTCAAGAAACTTCCACAAAAATCTCTTCAATATCCCACAAAATTTAAAAAAAATCCCACAACACTGAAGAAAAAAATACCACAAAATTCACTAAATCTTCTCAAAACTTTACCGAATTCCAAAAACATCCCACAAAATCTCCACAATTTCCACAAAATTCTACAAAAATCCCTCAAAATTTGAGAAAATTCCACAAAATTTAAGAGAAGTTCCACATTTGATAAAAATACCACAAAATTACCTAGATTTTCTCCCTTCACCAAATTTCAGAAACATCTCACAAAATCTGCACAAATTTCCAGAAAATATTAGAAATATCCCTCAAAATTCATCAAGTTTCCTCGATATACCACAAAATTACAGAAAAATCCTACAAAATTGCAGCAAAATCCCAAAAAATTCTTAAATCTTCCCATAACCCTACCAAATTTTTGAAAAAGCCCACAAAATCTCCACAAAGTTCCACAAAATCTAAGAAAAATCCCACAAAATTGTTCAAGTCTTCTCAAAATCCCACAAAATTCTTCAAAAATTCCACAAATATGCCACAAAATTATTCAAAATGTCACCAAATTCCAGAAACATAAAAAAGATCTCTTCCAATTTCCACAACATTCCAAAATATTCCCTCAAACTTCCAGAAACATCCACACAGATCTCCTCCACTTTCCACAAAATTCCAGAAATATCCCTCAAAATTCTTCAAGTCTCCTCATTATCCCACAACATTCCAGAAAAATCCCACAAAATTAAAAAAAAATCCCCCAAAATTGCATATAAATCCCACAAAATTGCAGAAAAAAAAAAAAAGTCCTTAAATCTTCTCAAAACCGAATCAAATTTTTGAAACATCCCACAAAATCTCCACAAATTTCCACAAAATCTAAGAAAAAGCCCACAAAATTCTTCAAGTATTCCCAAATTCCTTCAAAATTTCACAAAAACCTCAATAATTCCAGAATCATCCCACAAAATCTCCTCATAATTCCAGAATAACTCCAAAAAAATCCCACAACATTAAAAAAAAATCCCACAGAATTCCATCAATCTTCTCAAAATCCCACCGAATTCCAGAAACATCCCACAAAATCTCCAGAAATTCCCACAAAATCTAAGAAAGATGCCTGACAATTCTTCAAGTCTCCTCAATATCCCTCAAAATTCCATAAAACCCCCACAAAATTCCGGAAGCATCACACAAAATTTAAGGAACAATCCCACAAGATTCCAGAAAAATCCCCAAAAACTTCTTCAAGTCTCCTCAAAATCCCACAAAATTTCACAACATTCAAAAAAAATCCCACAAAATTCCAAAAAAATCCCACAAAAATATTTAAATTTTATCAAAATCCCACAAAAGCTCAGAAAAATCCCATGAAATTCCAGGAAAATCCCACAAAAAATCCCTGAAATGTCTCAAAACCCTACCAAATTCCAGAAACATCCCAAAAAATCTGCTCCAATTTCCACAAAGCCTAAGAAAAATCCCTCAAAATTCCTCAAGTCTCCTCAAAATCCCACAAAATTCCACAAAAAACCCACAACATTCCATAAAAATCCCAATAATTCTATAAACCTCCCACAAAATCCTTCAAGTCTCCTTAAAATCCCACAAAATGGCAGAAAACACCCACAAAATTTCCTAAAACTTCTCAAAACCCTACACATTTCCAGAAACATCCCAAAATATCTCCACAAATTTCTACAAAATTCCAGAAAAATCCCAGAAAATTGCAGAAAAATAAAAAAAAACCCTCAATCTTATCAAAACCCTACGATTTTCCAGAAACAACTGAAAATGTCTCCATAAATTTCTACAAAATTCCAGAAAAATCCCATAAAATTGCAGAAAGATAAAAAACCCCCTCAATCTTATCAAAACCCTACCAATTTCCAGAAACATCCCACAGAATCTCCTCCTATTTACACAGAATTCCAGAAAAAAAATCACAAAATTCTTGAAAAGCCCCACAAAATTCCAGAAAAATCCCACCAAATTCCAGAAAAATCCCACAAAATTCCCTAAATCTGCACAAAACCCTACCAAATTCCAGAAACATCCACAAAATCTCCACAGTGTTCCACAAAATTCCAGAAAAATACCAAAAAACTCTTCAGGTCTTCTCAGAATCCCACAAAATTCTAGAAAAATTCTCAAAATTCCAGAAAATTTCCCACAAAATTCCCTAAATCTCCTCAATATCTCACAAAATTTTACAAAATATTCCACAAAATTCCACAAATTTCTCACAAAATTCCAGTAAAATCTGATGAAATTGTTAGCGTTCAGGAGCACAGACAATCACGAATGATTATATGCAGGTGCTTTATTAAGAGATCTGGGTGTCAGGGGTACACATACCCAAATCTGACCTGACTTGGTTTTGAGTTCAACATGTTTTATACTCTGTCGTTATATAACTTACATATTAATTATTAAACTTACATCGTTCTATTGTATACATTGATGTTACCCAAGCATGGATTTCTCATGATCCCCCTCAGACCCCTAACATTGTTCCTCATCTTCTTTAAACAATAATTATATCTAATCACATCTAACAATTGTATCATTTATTATATACTGCCAACACAGGTGCAGTTTCACCTGATCTTTAGCAAGGACAAGGCCTAACATTTCCCAGAGCCTACTTTTCCCAGGGCTTTCCAAATCTAACTTTATTTCTAAGTCCCTGAATTTTCTAAGATTTTAAGAACTTTTACTATCATTCCCCCCTTTGAAAGCATTTTCACTTCACCATAACTGCAAATGTTTTCACTTGTTACAGTCCTTTGTTTCTGAGTTTATACTTGATGTTCTTCGAATCCTTGATTGATGTAAGCGTTGTCCTGGATGTTGTCACGAACTGGAGAACCAGAAGATGGTGGGTGTGGTTCTCACATCAGTGTCTTTATTATTTTCTGGTTCCAGGACATTTTCTTCTGTATTTCTCCCTTGAAGATGCTGTAAATTAACCAAATTGCTAATAATACAGTTAGTAAGATGATCACACTCTCAATGATAGATTTAATCCATGAACTCACATTCCACCCTAACCCTTTGAAGATTTTGCCTAACCAACTTGGAGACAAATCCTTTTGCTCCTCCTGTGCTTCATGCTCTATTTGTTGCAATTGATTGATGTCATATTCTACATCTGCAGTCACATTTGGAGTGTGGATGCAGCAATGATCAATCCATCCCTTTAAAAAACTCACACACTCCATGCTCTTTCAGGAGTAGTAAATTGTAATTGTATGTTTAGTTCTTTAAATCTTTCTCAGGTCACTCTTGCTAATTTATCTACCTGACCTGTAAGTTTGTACAACATTTCTTTATTCTGATAGTTTGCTATAGAACCGAGCAAAGACTCTAGGGCCCACCCAAATTTCACTCTACTAGAGGCTTCTTGCCAAGTGTCACCCTGATTCTGTTCCTATCCTAATCTTCCCTAGCTATGCCTGTGTTTAGTCACTGAGTTGTTTTTTAAGCAGATTTCACATTTTGACATTACTGATTTTGCCATTGTTAGCATCTGTACCGAGATTAATTTTTGTTTCATCAATTTCACCAATGCCTCTGCACCCCAATGACATTTGTTAGGTTTAATTTGTAGAACTTTATTGGAGGACCGCCAGCAACCCACCGCTCTTCACAGAAGTAAACGTGAACCCCGTTTATTTCTATCTTTAGCACACCTTTTATAGGGTTCTACAGGGCCTGCAGGCAGAGCAAGTTACTATTGGCTAACACACACAGGTTTACATTTTTTCTCCTGTACACAAGGATTTTGTTTTGCTTTACTCTCTCTTCTGCAGAAAGGTTTCAAGGACTTTAGCCCTTAATATCACGAGTTATTTCAAAGACTGGTTTGTGCAGACAGGCCTTTATTAATATATAAAATATAGCAACAATTCCCCCTTTCTCTTTTTGCACAAACCAGGCTTTGGATGTGACTCATTCTATACTCTTATGAAGCCAAGATAACACAAAACTTAGACTTTCATCCCCATTAACATTATAAGTAAAGTCCGTCCCCCCTCCAGCACAAGAGACTTCAACCATCCAGTGATGCCCCAGCTGGAGAACCAACTTCCAATGGGGTCACTATCTTCTTTCAGGGCATGTAACCCATCCTGTAGCTGTTGCAGTTGCTCATGGATGGAAGCTGAATGATCAGTAAGATTCAGACAGCACATGCCTTCAAACTCCCCACAACCATGTCCTTGTGCTAAGAGCAAAAAGTCAATTGTGGCTCGATTTTGTAATACTGCATGACATACACTACTCACATCGGCTGAAAGTTCACTTAACATCATGCATATTAAGTTCAATCTTTCTTAGTCTAACAAGCGAGCCTTTTTAGAGCTGCTAAGCTTTAATTCATTCAGGCTTCACTTTGACTGACGGATGTTTTTTATTTTATCAACTACATTCAGCAATTGATGTAAGCTTGGATGGAAACAAAGTAAGTTTCCCAAGATAACAGGGTCTTCTATGTGGATTAGCAGGAATCTCATTCCATGCTCTATCTCCACAAATTAGGAATATGGAACTAAGTAATCGCTTTGGTAATTGTTCTGTGAGATTGCACCACTAATAAAGGCTTTACTCTGTGTAGTAACGAGATCAGCTATAGGGTTGTCTGCAGCCCAGTGCTGCATTACTTTGTTGGAATGGCTTCTGTTGGGGGTTCAAACATTATCCATCCACCTGAGGTATTGGTGGAACCTAACAAATCTAATTCTTCTGAGGGCTGCATGGTAACATTGAGAACTTTGTTAATTTTGCTTGCCAGCAGGCTTCAAGTTGTCTTAATGTGAAGCCAACAGTGCAATTGCACTCTTGCAACATTGCCAATTGATTCAGTCGAGTCTCATTACTAATTAAACCTTTAAATGCTTGAGGATCCCATTCAGGGACTCCTATGAGACAGGTGTGAAAGGATCTCCAGGTGTGGCTAGGCTCAAACACATTGACGTTTGGCCAGTTCAGTGTGGCAGAGTGACCCATATGTTCTGTAGCTTTTGGATGTTAGTTAGCAGACAGTTGGTCAGGACTATACACAACACAATTACCATAAGCAGTTTGTTCCATGTAAATGACACCATACGAGCAAACTCACAGCTAAACTTTAACGTTAAATGAACTTTCAAAGATGCTTACACTACCTCTTGAAGGGGGAAATGCTTATACTTTATACTAACATAACAATTACTACACAGGCTAAACTCTTAAACTATTATCTAACTACTTTTAACACACGTGCTCTGGTATATATGGAGTCTAAGCATGAAAGCAATTTGCTGAAAGGGTAAACACACAACTACAATTTGCTTTATATACAGTTAGATGGAGTCTCTACACTTTTCTTAGATCTTCTACAGAATTTCCTTCACAAACAGACTATGATTTAACACAATTCAGTCTTGGAACGTTCACTGCTCCCTTGATGTCAGCTGGCAGCTGATCGGTGACTGAGGGCTTTGATGTTCATGTTGTTCTTCACATCCTTCTAAATCGCATCAATATCCCTCAAAATTCCACAAAATCCCCATGTAATTCCAGAAATATCCCAAAAAATTTAAGGAACAATCCAACAAAATGGCAATAAACTTCCACAAAATTCCCTAAATCGTCTCTATACACGAACAAATTCAAGAAACATCCCACAAAATCTCCACAAATTTCCACACAATCTAAGAAAAATCCCACAAAATTCTTCAGGTCTCCTCAGAATCCCTCAAAATTCTACAAAAATTCCACCAAAATTCTTCAAAATTCTAAAAAATGTTACCAAATTCCCTAAAACATCCCAAAAAATTTCCTCCAATTTCCTCAAAATTCCAGAAATATCCTTCAAAATTCTTCATGTCTCCTCAATATCCCTCAAAATTCCACAAAACCCACACGTAATTCCAGAAACATCCCACAAAATAGAGGCAAAAATCCCATAAAATGGCAGAAAACTCCCACCAAATTCCCTAAAACTTCTCAAAACCTTACCAAATTCCAGAAACATCTCACGAAATCTCCACAAATTTCCACACAATCTAAGAAAAATCCCACAAAATTCTTCAACTCTCCTCCATACCCCACAAAATTCCACAAAAATTCCAGAAAATTCTTAAACTTGTCACCAAATTTTAGAAACATCCCACAAAATCTCTCCAATTTCCACACAATTCCAGAACTATCCTTCAAAATTCTTCAAGTCTCATCAATATCCCACAACATTCCACAAAACCCCCACGTAATTCCAGGAACAGCCCACAAAATTTAAGGAACAATACCACAAAATGGCAGAAAATTCCCGCAAAACTCCCTAAATCTTCTCAAAACCCTACCAAATTCCTGAAACATCCCACAAAATCTCCACAAATTTCCACACAATCTAAGAAAAATCCCACAAAATTCTTCAGCTCTCCTCAATACCCCACAAAATTCCACAAAAATTCCACAAAATTCTTAAACTTGTCACCAAATTCCAGAAACATCCCACAAAATCTCCTCCAATTTCCACACAATTCCAGAAATATCCTTCAAAATTCTTCCTGCCTCCTCAATATCCCTCAAAATTCCACAAAACCCCCACGTAATTCCAGAAATATCCCTCAAAATTTAAGGAACAATCCAACAAAATGGCAATAAACTTCCACAAAATTCCCTAAATCGTCTCTATACACAAACAAATTCAAGGAACAATCCCACAAAATCTCCACAAATTTCCACACAATCTAAGAAAAATCCCACAAAATTCTTCAGCTCTCCTCAATACCCCACAAAATTCCACAAAAATTCCACAAAATTCTTAAACTTGTCACCAAATTCCAGAAACATCCCACAAAATCTCCTCCAATTTCCACACAATTCCAGAAATATCCTTCAAAATTCTTCAAGGCTCATCAATATCCCACAACATTCCAGAAAAATCCCACAACATTCAGAAAAAATCCCACAAAATTGCAGCCAAATCCCACAAAATTGCAGAAAAGTCACAAAAAAATCCTTAAATCTTCTCAAAACCATATCAAATATTTGAAATATCCCACAAAATCTTTACCAAGTTCCACAGAATCTTAGATAATTGACTCAAAATTCTTCTTGTCTCCTCAATATCCCTCAAAATTCCACAAAACCCCCACGTAATTCCAGAAACAGCCCACAAAATTTAAGGAACAATCCCACAAAATGGCAGAAAACTCCCACCAAATTCCCTAAAACTTCTCAAAACCTTACCAAATTCCAGAAACATTTCACGAAATCTCCACAAATTTCCACACAATCTAAGAAAAATCCCACAAAATTCTTCAACTCTCCTCAATACCCCACAAAATTCCACAAAAATTCCACAAAATTCTTAAAAATGTTACCAAATTCCAGAAACATCCCAAAAAATCTCCTCCAATTTCCACACAATTCCAGAAATATCCTTCAAAATTCTTCAAGTCTCATCGATATCCCACAACATTCCAGAAAAATCCCACAACATTCAGAAAAAATCCCACAAAATTGCAGCCAAATCCCACAAAATTGCAGAAAAGTCACAAAAAAATCCTTAAATCTTCTCAAAACCATATCAAATATTTGAAATATCCCACAAAATCTTTACCAAGTTCCACAGAATCTAAGATAATTGACTCAAAATTCTTCCTGTCTCCTCAATATCTCTCAAAATTCCACAAAACCCCCACGTAATTCCAGAAACAGACCACAAAATTTAAGGAACATACCACAAAATGGCAGAAAACTCCCACCAAATTCCCTAAAACTTCTCAAAACCCTACCAAATTCCTGAAACATCCCACAAAATCTCCCCAAATTTCCACACAATCTAAGAAAAATCCCACAAAATTCTTCCGGTCTCCTCAGAATCCCTAAAAATTCTAAAAAAATTCCACCAAAATTCTACAAAATTCTTAAAAATGTTACCAAATTCCCTAAAACATCCCCAAAAATTTCCTCCAATTTCCTCAAAATTCCAGAAATATCCTTCAAAATTCTTCATGTCTCCTCAATATCCCTCAAAATTCCACAAAACCCACACGTAATTCCAGAAACATCCCACAAAATAGATGCAAAAATCCCATAAAATGGCAGAAAACTCCCACCAAATTCCCTAAAACTTCTCAAAACCTTACCAAATTCCAGAAACATTTCACGAAATCTCCACAAATTTCCACACAATCTAAGAAAAATCCCACAAAATTCTTCAGCTCTCCTCCATACCCCACAAAATTCCACAAAAATTCCACAAAATTCTTAAACTTGTCACCAAATTCCAGAAACATCCCAAAAAATCTCCTCCAATTTCCACACAATTCCAGAAATATCCTTCAAAATTCTTCAAGTCTCATCAATATCGCACAACACTCCAGAAAAATCCCACAACATTCAGAAAAAATCCCACAAAATTGCAGCCAAATCCCACAAAATTGCAGAAAAGTCACAAAAAAATCCTTAAATCTTCTCAAAACCATATCAAATATTTGAAATATCCCACAAAATCTTTACCAAGTTCCACAGAATCTTAGATAATTGACTCAAAATTCTTCTTGTCTCCTCAATATCCCTCAAAATTCCACAAAACCCCCACGTAATTCCAGAAACAGACCACAAAATTTAAGGAACAATCCCACAAAATGGCAGAAAACTCCCACCAAATTCCCTAAAACTTCTCAAAACCTTACCAAATTCCAGAAACATTTCACGAAATCTCCACAAATTTCCACACAATCTAAGAAAAATCCCACAAAATTCTTCAACTCTCCTCAATACCCCACAAATTTCCACAAAAATTCCACAAAATTCTTAAACTTGTCACCAAATTCCAGAAACATCCCACAAAATCTCCTCCAATTTCCACACAGTTCCAGAAATATCCTTCAAAATTCTTCAAGTCTCATCGATATCCCACAACATTCCAGAAAAATCCCACAACATTCAGAAAAAATCCCACAAAATTGCAGCCAAATCCCACAAAATTGCAGAAAAGTCACAAAAAAATCCTTAAATCTTCTCAAAACCATATCAAATATTTGAAATATCCCACAAAATCTTTACCAAGTTCCACAGAATCTAAGATAATTGACTCAAAATTCTTCCTGTCTCCTCAATATCTCTCAAAATTCCACAAAACCCCCACGTAATTCCAGAAACAGCCCACAAAATTTAAGGAACATACCACAAAATGGCAGAAAACTCCCACCAAATTCCCTAAAACTTCTCAAAACCCTACCAAATTCCTGAAACATCCCACAAAATCTCCCCAAATTTCCACACAATCTAAGAAAAATCCCACAAAATTCTTCCGGTCTCCTCAGAATCCCTCAAAATTCTAAAAAAATTCCACCAAAATTCTACAAAATTCTTAAAAATGTTACCAAATTCCCTAAAACATCCCCAAAAATTTCCTCCAATTTCCTCAAAATTCCAGAAATATCCTTCAAAATTCTTCATGTCTCCTCAATATCCCTCAAAATTCCACAAAACCCCCACGTAATTCCAGAAACATCCCACAAAATAGATGCAAAAATCCCATAAAATGGCAGAAAACTCCCACCAAATTCCCTAAAACTTCTCAAAACCTTACCAAATTCCAGAAACATCTCAGGAAATCTCCACAAATTTCCACACAATCTAAGAAAAATCCCACAAAATTCTTCCGGTCTCCTCAGAATCCCTCAAAATTCTAAAAAAATTCCACCAAAATTCTACAAAATTCTTAAAAATGTTACCAAATTCCCTAAAACATCCCCAAAAATTTCCTCCAATTTCCTCAAAATTCCAGAAATATCCTTCAAAATTCTTCATGTCTCCTCAATATCCCTCAAAATTCCACAAAACCCACACGTAATTCCAGAAACATCCCACAAAATAGATGCAAAAATCCCATAAAATGGCAGAAAACTCCCACCAAATTCCCTAAAACTTCTCAAAACCTTACCAAATTCCAGAAACATTTCACGAAATCTCCACAAATTTCCACACAATCTAAGAAAAATCCCACAAAATTCTTCAGCTCTCCTCCATACCCCACAAAATTCCACAAAAATTCCACAAAATTCTTAAACTTGTCACCAAATTCCAGAAACATCCCAAAAAATCTCCTCCAATTTCCACACAATTCCAGAAATATCCTTCAAAATTCTTCAAGTCTCATCAATATCGCACAACACTCCAGAAAAATCCCACAACATTCAGAAAAAATCCCACAAAATTGCAGCCAAATCCCACAAAATTGCAGAAAAGTCACAAAAAAATCCTTAAATCTTCTCAAAACCATATCAAATATTTGAAATATCCCACAAAATCTTTACCAAGTTCCACAGAATCTTAGATAATTGACTCAAAATTCTTCTTGTCTCCTCAATATCCCTCAAAATTCCACAAAACCCCCACGTAATTCCAGAAACAGACCACAAAATTTAAGGAACAATCCCACAAAATGGCAGAAAACTCCCACCAAATTCCCTAAAACTTCTCAAAACCTTACCAAATTCCAGAAACATTTCACGAAATCTCCACAAATTTCCACACAATCTAAGAAAAATCCCACAAAATTCTTCAACTCTCCTCAATACCCCACAAAATTCCACAAAAATTCCACAAAATTCTTAAACTTGTCACCAAATTCCAGAAACATCCCACAAAATCTCCTCCAATTTCCACACAGTTCCAGAAATATCCTTCAAAATTCTTCAAGTCTCATCGATATCCCACAACATTCCAGAAAAATCCCACAACATTCAGAAAAAATCCCACAAAATTGCAGCCAAATCCCACCAAATTGCAGAAAAGTCACAAAAAAATCCTTAAATCTTCTCAAAACCATATCAAATATTTGAAATATCCCACAAAATCTTTACCAAGTTCCACAGAATCTAAGATAATTGACTCAAAATTCTTCCTGTCTCCTCAATATCTCTCAAAATTCCACAAAACCCCCACGTAATTCCAGAAACAGCCCACAAAATTTAAGGAACATACCACAAAATGGCAGAAAACTCCCACCAAATTCCCTAAAACTTCTCAAAACCCTACCAAATTCCTGAAACATCCCACAAAATCTCCCCAAATTTCCACACAATCTAAGAAAAATCCCACAAAATTCTTCCGGTCTCCTCAGAATCCCTCAAAATTCTAAAAAAATTCCACCAAAATTCTACAAAATTCTTAAAAATGTTACCAAATTCCCTAAAACATCCCAAAAAATTTCCTCCAATTTCCTCAAAATTCCAGAAATATCCTTCAAAATTCTTCATGTCTCCTCAATATCCCTCAAAATTCCACAAAACCCCCACGTAATTCCAGAAACATCCCACAAAATAGATGCAAAAATCCCATAAAATGGCAGAAAACTCCCACCAAATTCCCTAAAACTTCTCAAAACCTTACCAAATTCCAGAAACATCTCAGGAAATCTCCACAAATTTCCACACAATCTAAGAAAAATCCCACAAAATTCTTCAACTCTCCTCATAATTCCACAAAATTCCACAAAAATTCCACAAAATTCTTAAACTTGTCACCAAATTCCAGAAACATCCCAAAAAATTTCCTCCAATCTCCTCAAAATTCCAGAAATATCCTTCAAAATTCTTCAAGTCTCTTCAATATCCCTCACAATTCCACAAAACCCACACGTAATTCCAGAAACATCCCACAAAATAGATGCAAAAATCCCATAAAATGGCAGAAAACTCCCACCAAATTCCCTAAAACTTCTCAAAACCTTACCAAATTCCTGAAACTTCTCATGAAATCTCCACAAATTTCCACACAATCTAAGAAAAATCCCACAAAATTCTTCAGCTCTCCTCAATACCCCACAAAATTCCACAAAAATTCCACAAAATTCTTAAACTTGTCACCAAATTCCAGAAACATCCCACAAAATCTCCTCCAATTTCCACACAATTCCAGAAATATCCTTCAAAATTCTTCAAGTCTCATCAATATCCCACAACATTCCAGAAAAATCCCACAACATTCAGAAAAAATCCCACAAAATTGCAGCCAAATCCCACCAAATTTCAGAAAAGTCACAAAAAAATCCTTAAATCTTCTCAAAATCATATCAAATATTTGAAATATCCCACAAAATCTTTACCAAGTTCCACAGAATCTTAGATAATTGACTCAAAATTCTTCTTGTCTCCTCAATATCCCTCAAAATTCCACAAAACCCCCACGTAATTCCAGAAACAGACCACAAAATTTAAGGAACAATCCCACAAAATGGCAGAAAACTCCCACCAAATTCCCTAAAACTTCTCAAAACCTTACCAAATTCCAGAAACATTTCACGAAATCTCCACAAATTTCCACACAATCTAAGAAAAATCCCACAAAATTCTTCAACTCTCCTCAATACCCCACAAAATTCCACAAAAATTCCACAAAATTCTTAAACTTGTCACCAAATTCCAGAAACATCCCACAAAATCTCCTCCAATTTCCACACAGTTCCAGAAATATCCTTCAAAATTCTTCAAGTCTCATCGATATCCCACAACATTCCAGAAAAATCCCACAACATTCAGAAAAAATCCCACAAAATTGCAGCCAAATCCCACAAAATTGCAGAAAAGTCACAAAAAAATCCTTAAATCTTCTCAAAACCATATCAAATATTTGAAATATCCCACAAAATCTTTACCAAGTTCCACAGAATCTAAGATAATTGACTCAAAATTCTTCCTGTCTCCTCAATATCTCTCAAAATTCCACAAAACCCCCACGTAATTCCAGAAACAGCCCACAAAATTTAAGGAACATACCACAAAATGGCAGAAAACTCCCACCAAATTCCCTAAAACTTCTCAAAACCCTACCAAATTCCTGAAACATCCCACAAAATCTCCCCAAATTTCCACACAATCTAAGAAAAATCCCACAAAATTCTTCCGGTCTCCTCAGAATCCCTCAAAATTCTAAAAAAATTCCACCAAAATTCTACAAAATTCTTAAAAATGTTACCAAATTCCCTAAAACATCCCCAAAAATTTCCTCCAATTTCCTCAAAATTCCAGAAATATCCTTCAAAATTCTTCATGTCTCCTCAATATCCCTCAAAATTCCACAAAACCCCCACGTAATTCCAGAAACATCCCACAAAATAGATGCAAAAATCCCATAAAATGGCAGAAAACTCCCACCAAATTCCCTAAAACTTCTCAAAACCTTACCAAATTCCAGAAACATCTCAGGAAATCTCCACAAATTTCCACACAATCTAAGAAAAATCCCACAAAATTCTTCAACTCTCCTCATAATTCCACAAAATTCCACAAAAATTCCACAAAATTCTTAAACTTGTCACCAAATTCCAGAAACATCCCAAAAAATTTCCTCCAATCTCCTCAAAATTCCAGAAATATCCTTCAAAATTCTTCAAGTCTCTTCAATATCCCTCACAATTCCACAAAACCCACACGTAATTCCAGAAACATCCCACAAAATAGATGCAAAAATCCCATAAAATGGCAGAAAACTCCCACCAAATTCCCTAAAACTTCTCAAAACCTTACCAAATTCCTGAAACTTCTCATGAAATCTCCACAAATTTCCACACAATCTAAGAAAAATCCCACAAAATTCTTCAGCTCTCCTCAATACCCCACAAAATTCCACAAAAATTCCACAAAATTCTTAAACTTGTCACCAAATTCCAGAAACATCCCACAAAATCTCCTCCAATTTCCACACAATTCCAGAAATATCCTTCAAAATTCTTCAAGTCTCATCAATATCCCACAACATTCCAGAAAAATCCCACAACATTCAGAAAAAATCCCACAAAATTGCAGCCAAATCCCACCAAATTTCAGAAAAGTCACAAAAAAATCCTTAAATCTTCTCAAAATCATATCAAATATTTGAAATATCCCACAAAATCTTTACCAAGTTCCACAGAATCTTAGATAATTGACTCAAAATTCTTCTTGTCTCCTCAATATCCCTCAAAATTCCACAAAACCCCCACGTAATTCCAGAAACAGACCACAAAATTTAAGGAACAATCCCACAAAATGGCAGAAAACTCCCACCAAATTCCCTAAAACTTCTCAAAACCTTACCAAATTCCAGAAACATTTCACGAAATCTCCACAAATTTCCACACAATCTAAGAAAAATCCCACAAAATTCTTCCGGTCTCCTCAGAATCCCTCAAAATTCTAAAAAAATTCCACCAAAATTCTGCAAAATTCTTAAAAATGTTACCAAATTCCCTAAAACATCCCCAAAAATTTCCTCCAATTTCCTCAAAATTCCAGAAATATCCTTCAAAATTCTTCATGTCTCCTCAATATCCCTCAAAATTCCACAAAACCCACACATAATTCCAGAAACATCCCACAAAATAGATGCAAAAATCCCACAAAATGGCAGAAAACTCCCACCAAATTCCCTAAAACTTCTCAAAACCCTACCAAATTCCTGAAACATCCCACAAAATCTCCAAATTTCCACACAATCTGAGAAGATCCCACAAAATTCTTCAAGTCTCCTCAGAATCTTACAAAATTCCACAAAAATTCCAGAAAATTCTTGAAAATGTCACCAAATTCCTGAAAGATCCCACAAAATCTCCCCAAATTTCCACAAATCAAAGAAAAATCCCACAAAATTCTTCACGTCTCCTCAGAATCCCTTAAAATTCTACAAAAATTCCACCAAAATTCTTCAAAATTCTAAAAAATGTTACCAAATTCCCTAAAACATCCCAAAAAATTTCCTCCAATTTCCTCAAAATTCCAGAAATATCCTTCAAAATTCTTCATGTCTCCTCAACAACCCTCAAAATTCCACAAAATCCACACGTAATTCCAGAAACATCCCACAAAATTTAAGGAACAATGCCATAAAATGGCAGAAAACTCCCACCAAATTCCCTACAACTTCTCAAAACCTTACCAAATTCCTGAAACATCCCACAAAATCTCCACAAATTTCCACACAATCTGAGAAGATCCCACAAAATTCTTCAAGTCTCCTCAGAATCTTACAAAATTCCACAAAAATTCCAGAAAATTCTTGAAAATGTCACCAAATCCTCAAAGATCCCACAAAATCTCCCCAAATTTCCACAAATCAAAGAAAAATCCCACAAAATTCTTCAGGTCTCCTCAGAATCCCTCAAAATTCTAAAAAAATTCCACAAAACTTTCGAAAATGTCACGAAATTCCAGAAACATCCCAAAAAATTTCCTCCAATTTCCTCAAAATTCCAGAAATATCCTTCAAAATTCTTCAAGTCTCATCAATATCCCTCAAAATTCCACAAAACCCCCATGTAATTCCAGAAATATCCCACAAAATTTAAGGAACAATCCAACAAAATGGCAATAAACTTCCACAAAATTCCCTAAATCATCTCTATACACGAACAAATTCAAGAAACATCCCACAAAATCTCCACAAATTTCCACACAATCTAAGAAAAATCCCACAAAATTCTTCAAGTCTCCTCATAATTCCACAAAATTCCACAAAAATTCCACAGAATTCTTAAACTTGTCACCAAATTCCAGAAACATCCCACAAAATCTCCTCCAATTTCCACACAATTCCAGAAATATCCTTCAAAATTCTTCAAGTCTCATCAATATCCCACAACATTTCAGAAAAATCCCACAACATTCAGAAAAAATCCCACAAAATTGCAGCCAAATCCCACAAAATTGCAGAAAAGTCACAAAAAAATCCTTAAATCTTCTCAAAACAATATCAAATATTTGAAATATCCCACAAAATCTTTACCAAGTTCCACAGAATCTAAGATAATTGACTCAAAATTCTTCCTGTCTCCTCAATATCTCTCAAAATTCGACAAAACCCCCACGTAATTCCAGAAACAGACCACAAAATTTAAGGAACAATCCCACAAAATGGCAGAAAACTCCCACCAAATTCCCTAAAACTTCTCAAAACCCTACCAAATTCCTGAAACATCCCACAAAATCTCCACAAATTTCCACACAATCTGAGAAGATCCCACAAAATTCTTCCGGTCTCCTCAGAATCCCTCAAAATTCTACAAAAATTCCACCAAAATTCTTCAAAATTCTAAAAAATGTTACCAAATTCCCTAAAACATCCCAAAAAATTTCCTCCAATTTCCTCAAAATTCCAGTAATATCCTTCAAAATTCTTCATGTCCCCTCAATATCCCTCAAAATTCCACAAAACCCACACGTAATTCCAGAAACATCCCACAAAATAGATGCAAAAATCCCACAAAATGGCAGAAAACTCCCACCAAATTCCCTAAAACTTCTCAAAACCTTACCAAATTCCAGAAACATCTCACGAAATCTCCACAAATTTCCACACAATCTAAGAAAAATGCAAAAAAATTCTTCAACTCTCCTCAGAATTCCACAAAATTCCACAAAAATTCCACAAAATTCTTAATCTTGTCACCAAATTCCAGAAACATCCCACAAAATCTCCTCCAATTTCCACACAATTCCAGAAATATCCTTCAAAATTCTTCAAGTCTCATCAATATCCCACAACATTCCACAAAACCCCCATGTAATTCCAGAAACATCCCACAAAATTTAAGGAACAATCCCAAATTATGGCAGAGAACTCCCACCAAATTCCCTAAAACTTCTCAAAACTCTACCAAATTCCTGAAACATCCCACAAAATCTCCACAAATTTCCACATAATCTAAGAAAAATCCAACATAATTCTTCAAGTCTCCTCAGAATCCCACAAAATTCCAAAAAAATTCCACAAAATTCTTAAAAATGTCAACAAATTCCAGAAACATCCCAAAAAATCACCTCCAATTCCCACACAATTCCACAAATATCCTTCAAAATTCTTCAAGTCTCATCAATATCCCTCAAAATTCCACAAAACCCCCATGTAATTCCAGAAATATCCCACAAAATTTAAGGAACAATCCAACAAAATGGCAATAAACTTCCACAAAATTCCCTAAATCGTCTCTATACACGAACAAATTCAAGAAACATCCCACAAAATCTCCACAAATTTCCACACAATCTAAGAAAAATCCAAAAAAATTCTTCAAGTCTCCTCATAATTCCACAAAATTCCACAAAAATTCCACACAATTTTTAAACTTGTCACCAAATTCCAAAAACATCCCACAAAACCTTTTCCAATTTCCACACAATTCCAGAAATATCCTTCAAAATTCTTCAAGTCTCATCAACATCCCACAACATTTCAGAAAAATCCCACAACATTCAGAAAAAATCCCACAAAATTGCAGCCAAATCCCACCAAATTGCAGAAAAGTCACAAAAAAATCCTTAAATCTTCTCAAAACCATATCAAATATTTAAAATATCCCACAAAATCTTTACCAAGTTCCACAGAATCTAAGATAATTGACTCAAAATTCTTCTTGTCTCCTCAATATCCCTCAAAATTCCACAAAACCCCCACGTAATTCCAGAAACAGCCCACAAAATTTAAGGAACAATCCCACAAAATGGCAGAAAACTCCAACCAAATTCCCTAAAACTTCTCAAAACTCTACCAAATTCCAGAAACATCTCACGAAATCTCCCCAAATTTCCACACAATCTAAGAAAAATCCCACAAAATTCTTCAGGTCTCCTCAGAATCCCTCAAAATTCTACAAAAATTCCACCAAAATTCAACAAAATTCTTAAAAATGTTACCAAATTCCCTAAAACATCCCAAAAAATTTCCTCCAATTTCCTCAAAATTCCAGAAATATCCTTCAAAATTCTTCATGTCTCCTCAATATCCCTCAAAATTCCACAAAACCCACACATAATTCCAGAAACAGCCCACAAAATTTAAGGAACAATCCCATAAAATGGCAGAAAACTCCCACCAAATTCCCTAAAACTTCTCAAAACCTTACCAAATTCCAGAAACATCTCACGAAATCTCCACAAATTTCCACACAATCTAAGAAAAATCCCACAAATTTCTTCAAGTCTCCTCATAATTCCACAAAATTCCACAAAAATTCCACAAAATTCTTAAACTTGTCACCAAATTCCAGAAACATCCCACAAAATCTCCTCCAATTTCCACACAATTCCAGAAATATCCTTCAAAATTCTTCAAGTCTCATCAATATCCCACAACATTCCAGAAAAATCCCACAACATTCAGAAAAAATCCCACAAAATTGCTGCCAAATCCAACAAAATTGCAGAAAAGTCACAAAAAAATCCTTAAATCTTCTCAAAACCATATCAAATATTTGAAATATCCCACAAAATCTTTACCAAGTTCCACAGAATCTAAGATAATTGACTCAAAATTCTTCTTGTCTTTTCAATCTCTCAAAATTCCACAAAACCCACACGTAATTCCAGAACCAGCCCAGAAAATTTAAGGAACAATCCCACAAAATGGCAGAAAACTCCCACCAAATTCCCTAAAGCTTCTCAAAACTCTACCAAATTCCAGAAACATCCCACAAAATCTCCACAAATTTCCACACAATCTGAGAAGATCCCACAAAATTCTTCAAGTCTCCTCAGAATCTTACAAAGTTCCACAAAAATTCCACAAAATTCTTAAAAATGTTACCAAATTCCTGAAACATCCCACAAAATCTCCTCAATATCCCACAAAATTAAAGGAAAACCCCATAAAATGGCAGAAAACTCCCACCAAATTCCCTACACCTTCTCAAAACCCTACCAAATTCCAGAAACATCTTACAAAATCTCCACAAATTTCCACACAATATAAGAAAAATCCCACAAAATTCTTCAAGTATCCTCAAAATTCCAAAAATTTCCACAAAAATTCCACAAAATTCTTAAACTTGTCACCAAATTCCAGAAACATCCCATAAAATCTCCTCCAATTTCCACACAATTCCAGAAATATCCTTCAACATTTTTCAATTCTTGTCAATATCCCACAACATTCCAGAAAAATTCCATAAAATGGCAGAAAACTCCCACAAAATTCTTTAAAACTTCTCAAAACCTGACCAAATTCCACAAAAATTCCACAAAATTCTTAAAAATGTCACCAAATTCCTGAAACATCTTACAAAATCACCACAAAGTTGCACAAAATTCCAAAAAAATACACAAGGTTCCAGAAAAATTTCCTCAAAATTCCCTAAATCTCCTCAATATCCCACAAAATTTTACAGAAAATCCCACAAAATTCCAGTAAAATCTGATGAAATTGTTATCGTTCAAGAACACAGACAATCACGGAATGATTATATGAAGGTGCTTTATTGTAGAGATTTGGGATTTATGGGTACACATACCCAAATCTGACCCGACTTGGTTTTGAGTTGAACATGTTTTTGTACTCTATCGTTATATAACTTACATATTAATTGTTAAACTTACAGCGTTCTATTGTATACATTGATGTTACCCAAGCATGGATTTCTCGTGATCCCCCCCAGCCCCCTAACATTGTTCCTCATGTTCTTTAAACAATAATTATATCTAATCACATCTAACAATTGTATCATTTATCATCTACTGACTACACAGGTGCAGTTTCACCTGATCTTTAGCAAGCACAAGGCCTAACATTTTCCATGGCCTACTTTTCCCAGGCTTGCCAAACCTAACTTTCTAAGTCCCCGAATTTTCTATGATTTCAAAGCCTTTTACTATCATTCCCCCCTTTGAAAGCATTTTCCCTTCACTAGAAGTGCAAATGTTTTCACTTGATACAGTCCTTTGTTTCTGAGTTTATACTTGATGTTCTTCGAATCCTTGATTGATGTAAGCGTTGTCCTGGATGTTGTCACGAACTGGAGAACCAGAAGATGGTGGGGGTGGATCTCACATCAGTGCCTTTATTATTTTCTGGTTCCAGGACGTTTTCTTCTGTATTTCTCCCTTGAAGATGCTGTAAATTAACCAAATTGCTAATAATACAGTTAGTAAGATGATCACACTCTCAATGATAGATTTAATCCATGAACTCACATTCCACCCTAACCCTTTGAAGATTTTGCCTAACCAACATGTAGACAAATCCTTTTGCTCTTCCTGTGCTCCGTGCTCTATTTGTTGCAATTGATTGATGTCATATTCTACATCTGCAGTCACATTTGGGGTGTGGATGCAGCAATGATCAATCCATCCCTTTAAAAAACTCACACACTCCATGCTCTTTCAGGAGTAGTAAATTGTAATTGTATGTTTAGTTCTTTAAATCTTTCTCAGGTCACTCTTGCTAATTTATCTACCTGACCTGTAAGTTTGTACAACATTTCTTTATTCTGATAGTTTGCTATAGGACCGAGCAAAGACTCTAGGGCCCACCCAAATTTCACTCTACTAGAGGCTTCTTGCCAAGTGTCATCCTGATTCTGTTCCTATCCTAATCTTCCCTAGCTATGCCTGTGTTTAGTCACTGAGTTGTTTTTTAAGCAGATTTCACATTTTGACATTACTGATTTTGCCATTGTTAGCATCTGTACCGAGATTAATTTTTGTTTCATCAATTTCACCAATGCCTCTGCACCCCAATGACATTTGTTATGTTTCATTTGTAGAACTTTATTGGAGGACCGCCAGCAACCCACCGCTCTTCACAGAAGTAAACGTGAACCCCGTTTATTTCTATCTTTAGCACACCTTTTATAGGGTTCTACAGGGCCTGCGGGCAGAGCAAGTTACTATTGGCTAACACACACAGGTTTACATTTTTTCTCCTGTACACAAGGATATTGTTTTGCTTTACTCTCTCTTCTGCAGAAAGGTTTCAAGGACTTTAGCCCTTAATATCACGAGTTATTTCAAAGACTGGTTTGTGCAGACAGGCCTTTATTAATATATAAAATATAGCAACAATTCCCCCTTTCTCTTTTTGCACAAACCAGGCTTTGGATGTGACTCATTCTATACTCTTATGAAGACAAGATAACACAAAACTTAGACTTTCATCCCCATTAACATTATAAGTAAAGTCTGTCCCCCTTCTAGCACAAGAGATCTCAACCATCTGGTGAAGCCCCAGCTGGAGAACCAACTTCCAATGGGGTCACTATCTTCTTTCAGGGCATGTAACCTATCCTGTAGCTGTTGCAGTTGCTCATGGATGGAAGCTGAATGATCAGTAAGATTCAAGCAGCACATGCCTTCAAACTCCCCACAACCATGTCCTTGTGCTAAGAGCAAAAAGTCAATTGCAGCTCAATTTTGTAATACTGCAAGACATAAACTACTCACATCGGCTGAAAGTTCACTTAACATCATGCATATTAAGTTCAATCTTTCTTAGTCTAACAAGCGAGCCTTTTTAGAGTTGCTAAGCTTTAATTCATTCAGGCTTCACTTTGACTGACTGATGTTTTTTATTTTATCAACTACATTCAGCAATTGGTGTAAACTTGGATGGAAACAAAGTAAGTTTCCCAAAATAACAGGGTTTTCTATGTGGATTAGCAGGAATCTCATTCCATGCTCTATCTCCACAAATTAGGAATATGGAACTAAGTAATCGCTTTGGTAATTGTTCTGTGAGATTGCACCACTAATAAAGGCTTTACTCTGTGTAGTAACGAGATCAGCTATAGGGTTGTCTGCAGCCCAGTGCTGCATTACTTTGTTGGAATGACTTTTTGTTGGGGGTTCAAACATTATCCATCCACCTGAGGTATGGGTGGAACCTAACAAATCTAATTCTTCTGAGGGCTGCATGGTAATATTGAGAACTTTGTTAATTTTGCTTGCCAGCAGGCTTCAAGTTGTCTTAATGTGAAGCCAACAGTGCAACTGCACTCTTGTAACATTGCCAATCCATTCAGTCGAGTCTCATTACTAATTAAACCTTTAAATGCTGCTTGAGGATCCCATTCAGGGACTCCTATGAGACAGGTGTGAAAAGGATCTCCAGGTGTGGCTAGGCTCAGACACATTGACCTTTGGCCAGTTCAGTGTGCCAGAGTGACCCATATGTTCTGTCACTTTTGGATGTTAGTTAGCAGACAGTTGGTCAGGACTATACACAACACAATTACCATAAGCAGTTTGTTCCATGTAAATGACACCATACTTGCAAACTCACAGCTAACCTTTAACGTTAAATGAACTTTCAAAGATGCTTACACTACCTCTTGAAGGGGGAAATGCTTATACTTTATACTAACATAACAATTACTACACAGGCTAAACTCTTAAACTATTATCTAACTACTTTTAACACAGGTGCTCTGGTATATATGTAGTGTAAGTGTGGAAGCAATTTGCTGAAAGGGTAAACACACAACTACAATTTGCTTTATATACAATTAGATGGAGTCTCTACACTTTTCTTAGATCTTCTACAGAATTTCCTTCACAAACAGACTATGATTTAACACGATTCAGTCTTGGAATATTCACTGCTCCCTTGATGTCAGCTGGCAGCTGATCGGTGACTGAGGGCTTTGATGTTCAGGTTGTTCTTCACATCCTTCTAAATCTTAAAACAAAAGATAACTGAAAAATTGGTAGAGACACAACATCATAATAACAACATAAAATTTCTGTTGGTAAACTGT